>NW_027339431.1:3171008-3219180 GCF_000331145.2 Cicer arietinum | reverse complement strand
TTAGGTCATTTTCGTCCTCCCTAGACTTATTCTTGTCCAATTAAGGTTTTAACCAATCTTGTGCACGCAATAGGCCTATTTGTGTCATTTGATGAACATTTAGGTCATTTTCGTCCTCGCTAGGTTTATTCTAGTCCAATTAGGGTTTTTCACCATTCTTTTGAATTCAATAGGTGTCTTTGTGTCATTGGATGTGTTGGACTTTAGTCCTTTTCCTCACTAGGATTATTCTTGTCCAATTAGGGCTTTTAACCAATCTTGTGATCCAATAGGTGTGTTTGTGTCATTGGATGAACATTTAGGTATCTAACATTTGAATTGAGCAAGATTTCAGGAACAACAATCCAATCCTACACACTTGGAACATATAGCTTGGAACACAAGAAATCAACAAAAGTTGATTTTTCACTGGTTAAATCGATTTGGAAATCAATTTCATAACAAGGGTGTAAGGATAAGTATATGTTTGTGATTGTATAATCGATTGGGAAATCGACTGACTAAATTAGAATTGAAAATTGAACAAGTCAGTGGCAACCTGATTTACATGTTAATCGATTGACAAATCGATTGTACATATCACAAAATGAAAACTGATTGAAACTAATCGACTGGAAAATCGATTGGGAAGTCGCAGGGCACTAGGAAATCGATTGGCAAATCGATTGCCTAAATAAAATTTCAAAAGGAACTTAAGCCTTGACTAAAACAATCGATTGGACAATCTATTGTGTGATATTTCAATCAAGTTAAGTTTGGTTGCAATCGATTGGGAAATCGATTGAACTAAACACCAGGTAAGAACTTTTCAGAAAACAAATACAAAATCGACTGGCACATCGACTAACATCAAAATAGCTGAGTCACTGACTTAAACACAATCGATTGGGGAATCGATTGAAAGAACTTTTTGAAACACAATCGATTGGGAAATCGATTGAAACAATGTTTTGATATCTCAGTGAACTCCCAGTTTGTGGCCAAATCGATTATGCATATTTGTGAATCGATTTATTCTGAAAAGTGTGTTAAAAGAATCGATTGGTAAATCGATTAGTTTATGTAGTTTCAAGATTAAAGAAAAACAAGACTCGCGATAATCGATTGGCAAATCGATTAGACATGTTTTATAACTTTAATAAATCGATTGGTGAATCGATTTAGTAGTTGTTTTTCTGAAACTATATAAACTGTCTTTCAATCTTTTTATCTAAGAACCTTGATCATAATTTTCATTTTTCTAAGAACTCAAGATAACTTCAATAACAGATCACAATACACTTTGCTAACAATCTGATATTGCTCTTTCAGATCAAGATCAAAAGATTATCAACAATCAATAAAAGAGCTTGAAAAGTGATCTTGAGAGAAAAAGAAAAAGTTCTCATGAACAATCTTTGAAAATCCAGATTCGTGAGAAGAACACTGATCAAGATTGAAGACTGCTTTTTGTACTTCTGTTAATCTGTCTGTAACAATACTTTGAAACAAAACGAACGCTAGAAATCCAGCTAGAAACTGGTGGCTACTTTCTTGGGTGAGAGTGCTCAACAAGAAAGAGTCGCACTGTGATGCTTATTCTTGTCCAATTAGGAGTTTTAACTAATCTTGTGCATCTAATAGGTGTGCTTGTGTCATTGGATGAACATTTAGGTCATTTTCGTCCTTCCTAGACTTATTCTTGTTCAACTATGGTTTTTAACCAATCTAGTGCATCCAATAGGTGTGTTTGTGTCATTGGATGAGGTCATTTTCGTCCTCCCTAGGTTTATTCTAGTCCAATTATGGTTTTTAACCAATCTTGTGCATCCAATAGGTGTGTTTGTGTCATTGGATGAACATTTAGTTCATTTTCGTCCTCCCTAAGCTTATTCTTGTCCAATAACGTTTTTAACCAATCTTGTGCATTCAATAAGTTCATTTGTGTCATTGGAGGAACATTTAGGTCATTTTCGTCCTCCCTAGGTTTATTCTAGTCCAATTAGGGTTTTTAACCAATCTTGTGCATCCAATAGGTGTGTTTGTGTCGTCATTTTCGTCCACACTTGGCTTATTCTTGTCCAATTAGGGTTTTTAACCAATCTAGTGCATCCAATAAGTTCATTTGTGTCATGGGATTAACATTTAGGACATTTTCATCCTCCCTAGGCTTATTCTTGTCCAATTAGGGTTTTTAACCAATCTTGTCCATCCAATAGGTGTGTCTGTGTCATTGGATGAACATTTTGGTAGTTTTCGTCCTCCCTTGGCTTATTCTTGCCCAATTGGGGTTTTTAATCAAACGTGTGCATCCAAAAAGTTACTTTGTGTCATTGGATTAACATTTAGGTCAGTTCCATCCTCCATAGGTTTATTCTAGTCCATTTAATGGTTTTTAACCAATTATGTGAATCCAATAGGTGTGTTTGTGTCATTGGATGAACATTTAGGTCTTTTTCATCCTCCCTAGGCTTATTCTTGTCCAATTAGGGTTTTTAACCAATCTTGTGCATCCAATAGGTGTGTTTGTGTCATTGGATGAACATTTAGGTCTTTTTCATCCTCCCTAAACTTATTATTGTCCAACTAAGGTTTTTAACCAATCTTGTGCATCCAATAGGTGTGTTTCTATCATTGGATGAACATTAGGTCATTTTCGTCCTCCCTGGGCTTATTCTTGTCCAATTAGGATTTTTAACCAATCTTGTCCATCCAATAGGTGTGATTGTGTCATTGGATGACCATTAGGTCATTTTCGTCCTCCCTGGGCTTATTCTTGTCCAATTAGGATTTTTAACCAATCTTGTCCATCCAATAGGTGTGATTGTGTCATTGGATGAACATTTAGGTCATTTTCATCTTCCCTAGGCTTATTCTTGTCCAATTAGGGTTTTTAACCAATCTGGTGCATCCAATACGTGTCTTTGTGTCAATGGATGAAGATTTAGATCATTTTCATCGTTTATAGACTTATTCTTGTCCAACTAGGGGTTTTAACCAATCTTGTCCATCCAATAGGTGTGTTTGTGTCATTGGATGAACATTAGGTCATTTTCGTCCTCCCTTGGCTTATTCTTGTCCAATTAGGGTTTTTAACCAATCATGTGCATTTAATAGCAGTCTTTGTCTCATTGGATTAACATTTAGGTCATTTTCGTCCCCCTAGGTTTATTCTAGTCCAATTAGGGTTTTTAACAGATCTTGTGCATCAAATAAGTTCATTTGTGTTAGAGGAGTAACATTGTGGTGATTTTCATCCTCGATAGGCTTATTCTTGTCCAATTAGGGGTTTTAACCAATCTTGTGCATCCAATAGGTGTGTTTGTGTCATTGGATGAACATTTAGGTCATCTTCGTCCTCCCTTGGCTTATTCTTGTCCAATTAAAGTTTTTAACCAATTTTGTGCATCCAATAGGTGTGTTTGTGTCATTGGATGAGCATTTAGGTCATTTCCGTCCTCCCTAGGTTTATTCTAATCTAATTAGGGTTTTTAACCAATCTTGTGCATCCAATAGGTATGCTTATGTCATTTGATGAACATTTAGGTCATTTTCGTTCTCCCTAGGTTTATTCTAGTCCAATTAGGGGTTTTAACCAATCTTGTCCATCCAATAGGTGTGTTTGTGTCATTGAATGGACATTTAGGTCATTTTCGTCCTCCCTAGGCTTATTCTTGTCCAATTAAAGTTTTTAACCAATTTTGTGCATCCAATAGGTATGCTTATGTCATTTGATGAACATTTAGGTCACTTTCGTCCTCCCTAGGTTTATTCTACTCCAATTATGGTTTTTAACCAGTCTTGTGCATCCAATAGGCGTGTTTGTGTCATTGGATGAACATTAGGTCATTTTCGTCCTCCCTAGGTTTATTCTACTCCAATTATGGTTTTTAACCAGTCTTGTGCATCCAATTGGTGTGTTTGTGTCATTGGAAGAACATTTAGGTAATTTTCATCCTCCCTTGGCTTATTCTTGTGCAAATAGGGTTTTTAACCAATCTTGTGCATCCAATAAGTTCCTTTGTGTCATTGGATTAAAATTTAGGTCATTTCTGTCCTCCATAGGTTTATTCTAGTCCAATTATGGTTTTTAACCAATCTTGTGTATCCAATAGGTGTGTTTGTGTCATTGTATGTACATTTTGGTCATTTTCGTCCTTTCTAGGACTATTCTTGTCCAATTAGGGCTTTTAACCAGTCTTGTGCATCCAATAGGTGTGTTTGTGTCATTGGATGAACATTTAGGTCACTTTCGTCCTCCCTAGGTTTATTCTAGTCCAATTAGGGGTTTTAACCAATCTTGTGCATCCAATAGGTGTGTTTGTGTCATTGGATGAGCATTTAGGTCATTTCCGTCCTCCCTAGGTTTATTCTAATCCAATTAGGGTTTTTAACCAATCTTGTACATCCAATAGGTATGCTTGTGTCATTTGATGAACATTTAGGTCATTTTCGTTCTCCCTAGGTTTATTCTAGTCCAATTATGGTTTTTAACCAGTCTTGTGCATCCAATTGGTGTGTTTGTGTCATTGGATGAACATTTAGGTCACTTTCGTCCTCCCTAGGTTTATTCTAGTCCAATTATGGTTTTTAACCAGTCTTGTGCATCCAATTGGTGTGTTTGTGTCATTGGATGAACATTTAGGTCACTTTCGTCCTCCCTAGGTTTATTCTAGTCCAATTATGGTTTTTAACCAGTCTTGTGCATCCAATAGGTGTGTTTGTGTCATTGGATGAACATTTAGGTCACTTTCGTCCTCCCTAGGTTTATTCTAGTCCAATTATGGTTTTTAACCAGTCTTGTGCATCCAATTGGTGTGTTTGTGTCATTGGATGAACATTTAGGTAATTTTCATCCTCCCTTGGCTTATTCTTGTGCAAATAGGGTTTTTAAACAATCTTGTGCATCCAATAAGTTCCTTTGTGTCATTGGATTAAAATTTAGGTCATTTCTGTCCTCCATAGGTTTATTCTAGTTCAATTATGGTTTTTAACCAATCTTGTGTATCCAATAGGTGTGTTTGTGTCATTGTATGTACATTTTGGTCATTTTCGTCCTCACTAGGACTATTCTTGTCCAATTAGGGCTTTTAACTAGTCTTGTGCATCCAATAGGTGTGTTTGTGTTATTGGATGAACATTTAGGTCACTTTCGTCCTCCCTAGGTTTATTCTAGTCCAATTAGGGGTTTTAACCAATCTTGTGCATCCAATAGGTGTGCTTGTGTCATTGGATGAACACTTAGGTCATTTTCGTCCTTCCTAGACTTATTCTTGTCCAACTATGGTTTTTAACCAATCTTGTGCATCCAATAGGTCTGTTTCTGTCATTGGATGAGCGTTTAGGTCATTTTCGTCCGCCCTAGGTTTATTCTAGTCCATGTTTGGTTTTTAACCAATCTTGTACATCCAATAGGTGTGTTTGTGTCATTGGATGAACATTTAGGTCTTTTTCGTCCTCCCTAGACTTATTCTTGTCCAATTATGGTTTTTAACCAATCTTGAGCATCCAATATATTCATTTGTGTCAAAGGAGTAACATTTTGGTGATTTTCGTCCTCCCTAGGCTTATTCTTGTCCAATTAGGGGTTTTAACCAATCTTGTGCATCTAATAGGTGTGCTTGTGTCATTGGATTAACATTTAGGTCATTTTCGTCTTCCCTAGGCTTATTCTTGTCCAATTAGGTTTTTTAACCAATCTTGTGGATCCAATAGGTGTGTTTGTGTCATTGGATGAGCATTTAGGTCACTTCCGTCCTCCCTAGGTTTATTCTCATCCAATTAGGGTTTTCAACCAATCTTGTGCATCCAATAGGTACGTTTGTGTCATTTGATAAACATTTAGGTCATTTTCGTTCTCCCTAGATTTATTCTAGTCCATTTAGGGTTTTTAACAAATCTTGGGCATTCAATAGGTGTCTATGTGTCATTGGATGAACATTTATGTCATTTCCGTCCTCACTAGGATTATTCTTGTCCAACTAAGGTTTTTAACCAATCTTGTGCATCCAATAGGTGTGTTTGTATCATTGTATGAACATTTTGGTCATTTTCGTCCTCACTAGGATTATTCTTATCCAATTAGGGCTTTTAACCAATCTTGTGCATCCAATAAGTTCATTTGTGTCAGAGGAGTAACATTTTGGTGATTTTCATCCTCCATAGGCTTATTCTTGTCCAATTAGGGGTTTTAACTAATCTTGTGCATCCAATAGGTGTCTTTGTGTCATTGGATGAACATTTAGATCATTTTCGTCCTTTATAGTCTTTTTCTTATCCAACTAGGGTTTTTAACCAATCTTGTGCATCCAATAGGTGATTTGTGTCATTGGATGAACATTTAGGTCATTTTCTTCCTCCCTTGGCTTATTCTTGTCCAATTAGGGGTTTTAACCAATCTTGTGCATCTAATAGGTGTGCTTGTGTCATTGGATGAACATTTAGGTCATTTTCGTCCTTCCTAGACTTATTCTTGTCCAACTATGGTTTTTAACCAATCTTGTGCATCCAATAGGGTGTTTGTGTCATTGGATGAGCATTTAGGTCATTTTCGTCCTCCATAGGTTTATTCTAGTCCAATTATGGTTATTAACCAATCTTGTGCATCCAATAGGTGTGTTTGTGTCATTGGATGAACATTTAGTTCATTTTCGTCCTCCCTAGGCTTATTCTTGTCCAATAACGTTTTTAACCAATCTTGTGCATCCACTAAGTTCATTTGTGTCATTGGAGGAATATTTAGGTCATTTTCGTCCTCCCTAGGTTTATTCGAGTCCAATTAGGGTTTTTAACCAATCTTGTGCATCCAATAGGTGTGTTTGTGTCATTGGATGAACATTTAGGTCATTTTCGTCCTTCCTAGACTTATTCTTGTCCAACTATGGTTTTTAACCAATCTTGTGCATCCAATAGGTGTGTTTGTGTCATTGGATGAACATTTAGGTCATTTTCGTCCTTCCTAGACTTATTCTTGTCCAACTATGGTTTTTAACCAATCTTGTGCATCCAATAGGTGTGTTTGTGTCATTGGATGAACATTTAGGTCTTTTTCGTCCTCCCTAGACTTATTCTTGTCCAACTAGGGTTTATAACTAATCTTGTGCATTCAATAGGCCTGTTTGTGTCATTGGACGAACATTTAGATCATTTTCATCCTTTATAGACTTATTCTTGTCCAACTAGGGTTTTTAAACAATCTTGTCCATCCAATAGGTGTGTTTGTCTCATTGTATGAACATTTAGGTAATTTACGTCCTTCCTTGGCTTATTCTTATCCGATTAGGGTTTTTAATCAAACTTGTGCATCCAAAAAGTTACTTTGTGTCATTGGATTAACATTTAGGTCATTTCCATCCTCCATAGGTTAATTCTAGTCCATTTAATGGTTTTTAACCAATTATGTGCATCCAATAGGTGTGTTTGTGTCATTGGATGAACGTTTAGGTCTTTTTCATCCTCCATAAACTTATTCTTGTCAAAATAGGTTTTATAACCTATCTTGTGCATCCAATAGGCATCCAATAGGCATGTTTTCGTCCTCCCTAGGTTTATTCTAGTCCAATTAAGGTTTTTAACAAATCTTGTGCATTCAATTGGTGTCTTTGTGTCATTGGATGAATATTTATGTCATTTTCGTTCCCACTAGGATTATTCTAGTCCAATTAGGGTTTTTAACCAATCTTGTGCATCCAATAAATTAATTTGTGTCAGAGGAGTAACATTTTGGTGATTTTCGTCCTTCCTAGACATATTCTTGTCCAATTAGGGGTTTTAACCAATCTTTGGCATCCAATAGGTGTGCTTGTGTCATTGGATGAACATTTAGGTCATTTTCGTCATTCCTAGACTTATTCTTGTCCATCTAAGGTTTTTAACCAATCTTGTGCATCCAGTAGGTGTGTTTGTGTCATTGGATGAACATTTAGGTCATTTTCATCCTCCCTAGGTTTATTCTAATCCAATTAGGGTTTTTAACCAATCGTGTGCATTCAATAGGTCTCTTTGTGTCATTGGATGAATGTTTACATCATTTTCGTCCTCACTAGGCTTATTCTTGTTCAATTAGGATTTTTAAGCAATCTTGTGCATCCAACAAGTTCATTTGTGTCATGGGATTAACATTTAGGTCATTTTCATCTTCCCTTGGCTTATTCTTGTCCAATTAGGTTTTTTAACAAATCTTGTGGATCCAATAGGTGTCTTTGTGTCATTGGATGAACATTTAGATCATTTTCATCCTTTATAGACTTTTTCTTGTCCAACTAGGGTTTTTAACCAATCTTGTGCATCCAATAGGTGTTTTGTGTCATTGGATGAACATTTAGGTCATTTTCTTCCTCCCTTGGCTTATTCTTGTCCAATTAGGGGTTTTAACCAATCTTGTGCATCTAATAGGTGTGCTTGTGTCATTGGATGAACATTTTGGTCATTTTCGTCCTTCCTAGACTTATTCTTGTCCAACTATGGTTTTTAACCAATCTTGTGCATCCAATACGGTGTTTGTGTCATTGGATGAGCATTTAGGACATTTTCGTCCTCCCTAGGCTTATTCTTGTCCAATAACGTTTTTAACCAATCTTGTGAATCCAATAAGTTCATTTGTGTCATTGGAGGAATATTTAGGTCATTTTCGTCCTCCCTAGGTTTATTCGAGTCCAATTAGGGTTTTTAACCAATCTTGTGCATCTAATAGGTGTGCTTGTGTCATTGGATGAACATTTAGGTCTTTTTCGTCCTCCCTAGACTTATTCTTGTCCAACTAGGGTTTTTAACCAATCTTGTGCATCTAATAGGTGTGCTTGTGTCATTGGATGAACATTTAGGTCTTTTTCGTCCTCCCTAGACTTATTCTTGTCCAACTAGGGTTTTTAACCAATCTTGTGCATCTAATAGGTGTGCTTGTGTCATTGGATGAACATTTAGGTCATTTTCTTCCTCCCTAGGTTTATTCTAGTCCAATTAGGGTTTTCAACCAATCTTGTGCATCCAATAGCTGTGCTTGTGTCATTGGATGAACATTTAGGTCTTTTTCGTCCTCCCTAGACTTATTCTTGTCCAACTAGGGTTTTTAACCAATCGTGTGCATCCAATAGGTCTGTTTGTGTAATTTGATGAACATTTAGGTCATTTTCGTCCTCGCTAGGTTTATTCTAGTCCAATTAGGGTTTTTAACCAATCTTGTGCATCCAATAGGTGTGTTTGTGTATTTGGGTGAACATTTAGGTCATTTTCGTCCTCGCTAGGTTTATTCTAGTCCAATTAGGGTTTTTCACCATTCTCGTGCATTCAATAGGTGTCTTTGTGTCATTGGATGAATATTTATGTCATTTTCGTCCTATATAGACTTATTCTTGTCCAACTAGGGTTTTTAAACAATCTTGTCCATCCAATAGGTGTGTTTGTGTCATTGGATGAACATTTAGGTAATTTTTGTCCTCCCTTGGCTTATTCTTATCCAATTAGGGTTTTTAATCAAACTTTTGCATCCAAAAAGTCAACTATGTGCATCCAATAGGTGTGTTTGTGTCATTGGATGAACATTTAGGTCTTTTTCATCCTCCATAAACTTATTCTTGTCAAAATAGGTTTTATAACCTATCTTGTGCAACCAATAGGCATCCAATAGGCATGTTTTCGTCCTCCCTAGGTTTATTCTACTCCAATTAGGGTTTTTAAAATATCTTGTGCATTCAATAGGTCTCTTTGTGTCATTGGATGAACGTTTATGTCATTTTCGTCCTCACTAGGCTTATTCTTGTCCAATTACGGTTTTTAACCAATCTTGTGCATCCAATAGGTCTCTTTGTGTCATTGGATGAACGTTTATGTCATTTTCGTCCTCACTAGGCTTATTCTTGTCCAATTAGGGTTCTTAACCAATCTTGGACGTTCGGTAAGTTCATTTGTTTCATTGGATGAACATTTAGGTCATTTTCGTCATCCCTAGGCTTATTCTTGTCCAATTACGGTTTTTAACCAATCTTGTGCATCCAATAGGTGTCTTTGTGTCATTGGATGAACATTTAGATCATTTTCATCCTTTATATATTTATTCTTGTCCAACTAGGGTTTTTAACCAATCTACTTTATCCAATAGGTGTGTTTGTGTCATTGGATGAATATTTAGGGCATTTTCGTCCTCCGTAGGTGTATTCTTGTCCAACTTGGGTTTTTAACCAATCTTGTGCATCTAATAGGTGTGTTTGTGTCATTAGATGGACATTTAGGTCATTTTCGTCCTTCCTAAAGTTATTCTTGTCCAACTAGGATTTTTAACCAATCTTGTGCATCTAATAGGTGTGTTTGTGTCATTGGATGAACATTTAGGTAATTTTTGTCCTCCCTTGGCTTATTCTTGTCCAATTAGGGTTTTTAACCAATCTTGTACGTTCGGTAAGTTCCTTTGTGTCATTGGATTAACATTTAGGCCATTTCCGTCCACCATAGGTTTATTGTAGTCCAATTATGGTTTTTAACCAATCTTGAGCATCAAATAGGTGTTTTTGTGTCATTGGATGAACATTTAGGTCATTTTCGTCCACCCCAGGTTTATTCTAGTTTAATTATGGTTTATAACCAATCTTGTGCATCCGATAGGTAGGTTTGTTTCATTGGATGAACATTTAGGTCATTTTCGTCCTCCCTAGGTTTATTCTAGTCCAATTATGGTTTTTAACCAACCTTCTGCATCCAATACTTGTGTTTGTGTTATTGGATGAACATTTAGGTCATTTTCGTCCTCCCTTGGCTTATTCTTGTCCAATTAAAGTTTTTAACCAATGTTGTGCATCCAATAGGTGTGTTTGTCTCATTGGATGAGCATTTAGGTCATTTTTGTCCTCCCTAGGTTTATTCTAGTCTAAATTTGGTTTTTAACCAATATTGTGCATCCAATAGGTGTGTTTGTGTCATTGGATGAGCATTTAGGTCATTTTTGTCATCCCTAGGTTTATTCTAGTCCAATTATGGTTTTTAACCAATCTTGTGCATCCAATAGGTGTGTTTGTGTCATTGGATGAACATTTAGGTCTTTTTCGTCCTCCCTAGACTTATTCTTGTCCAGCTAGGGTTTATAACCAATCTTGTGCATTCAATTGGTGTCTTTTTATCATTGGATGAGATTTCAGGTCATTTTCGTCCTCCCTAGGTTTATTCTAATCCAATTAGGGTTTTTAACCAATCTTGTGCATTCAATAGGTCTCTTTGTGTCATTGGATGAACGTTTATGTCATTTTCGTCCTCACTAGGCTTATTCTTGTCCAATTAGGGTTTTTAACCAATCTTGTGCATTCAATAGGTCTCTTTGTGTCATTGGATGAACGTTTATGTCATTTTCGTCCTCACTAGGCTTATTCTTGTCCAATTAGGGTTTTTAACCAATCTTGTGCATTCAATAGGTCTCTTTGTGTCATTGGATGAACGTTTATGTCATTTTCGTCCTCACTAGGCTTATTCTTGTCCAATTAGGGTTTTTAACCAATCTTGTGCATCCAATAAGTTCCTTTGTGTCATTGGATTAACATTTAGGCCATTTCCGTCCTCCATAGGTTTATTGTAGTCCAATCATGGTTTTTAACCAATCTTGAGCATCGAATAGGTGTTTTTGTGTCATTGGATGAACATTTAGGTCATTTTCGTCCACCCCAGGTTTATTCTAGTCCAATTATGGTTTTTAACCAATCTTGTGCATCCAATAGGTTGGTTTGTTTCATTGGATGAACATTTAGGTCATTTTCGTCCTCCCTAGGTTTATTCTAGTCCAATTATGGTTTTTAACCAACCTTCTGCATCCAATAGTTGTGTTTGTGTTATTGGATGAACATTTAGGTGATTTTCGTCCTCCCTTGGCTTATTCATGTCCAATTAAAGTTTTTAACCAGTGTTGTGCATCCAATAGGTGTGTTTGTCTCATTGGATGAGCATTTAGGTCATTTTTGTCCTCCCTAGGTTTATTCTAGTCTAAATATGGTTTTTAACCAATATTGTGCTTTCAATAGGTGTGTTTGTGTCATTGGATGAGCATTTAGGTCATTTTCGTCCTCCCTAGGATTATTCTAGTCCAATTAGGGTTTTTAACCAATCTTGTGCATCCAATAGGTGTGTTTGTGTCATTGGATGAACATTTAGGTCATTTTCGCCCGTCCTGCACTTATTCTCTTCCAACTAAGGTTTTTAAACAATCTTGTGCATCCAATAGGCCTGTTTGTGTCATTTGATGAACATTTACGTCATTTTCGTCCTCGCTAGGTTTAATCTAGTCCAATTAGGGCTTTTCACCATTCTTGTGCATTCAATAGGTGTCTTTGTGTCATTGGATGAACATTTATGTCATTTTCGTCCACACTTGGCTTATTCTTGTCCAATTAGGGTTTTTAACCAATCTAGTGCATCCAATAAGTTCATTTGTGTCACAGGAGTAACATTTTGGTGATTTCCGTCCTTCCTAGACTTATTCTTGTCCAATTAAGGGGTTTTAACCAATCTTTGGCATCCAATAGGTGTGCTTGTGTCATTGGATGAACATTTAGGTCATTTTCGTCATCCCTAGGCTTATTCTTGTCCAATTACGGTTTTTAACCAATCTTGTGCATCCAATAGGTGTGTTTGTGTCATTGGATGAACATTTAGGTCATTTTCGTCATCCCTAGGCTTATTCTTGTCCAATTACGGTTTTTAACCAATCTTGTGCATCCAATAGGTGTGTTTGTGTCATTGGATGAACATTTAGGTCATTTTCGTCATCCCTAGGCTTATTCTTGTCCAATTACGGTTTTTAACCAATCTTGTGCATCCAATAGGTGTGTTTGTGTCATTGGATGAACATTTAGGTCATTTTCGTCATCCCTAGGCTTATTCTTGTCCAATTACGGTTTTTAACCAATCTTGTGCATCCAAAAGGTGTCTTTGTGTCATTGGATGGACATTTAGATCATTTTCATCCTTTATATATTTATTCTTGTCCAACTAGAGTTTTTAACCAATCTACTTTATCCAATAGGTGTGTTTGTGTCATTGGATGAATATTTAGGGCATTTTCGTCCTTCTAGGTGTATTCTTGTCCAACTTGGGTTTTTAACCAATCTTGTGCATCTAATAGGTGTGTTTGTGTCATTAGATGGACATTTAGGTCATTTTCGTCCTTCCTAAAGTTATACTTGTCCAACTAAGATTTTTAACCAATCTTGTGCATCTAATAGGTGTGTTTGTGTCATTGGATGAACATTTAGGTCATTTTCGTCCTCCCTTGGCTTATTCTTGTCCAATTAGGGTTTTTAACCAATCTTGTGCATCTAATAGGTGTGTTTGTGTCATTGGATGAACATTTAGGTCATTTTCGTCCTCCCTTGGCTTATTCTTGTCCAATTAGGGTTTTTAACCAATCTTGTGCATCTAATAGGTGTGTTTGTGTCATTGGATGAACATTTAGGTCATTTTCGTCCACCCCAGGTTTATTCTTGTCCAATTATGGTTTATAACCAATCTTGTGCATCCGATAGGTAGGTTTGTTTCATTGGATGAACATTTAGGTCATTTTCGTCCTCCCTAGGTTTATTCTAGTCCAATTATGGTTTTTAACTAACCTTCTGCATCCAATAGTTGTGTTTGTGTTATTGGATGAACATTTAGGTCATTTTCGTCCTCCCTTGGCTTATTCTTGTCCAATTAAAGTTTTTAACCAATGTTGTGCATCCAATAGGTGTGTTTGTCTCATTGGATGAGCATTTAGGTCATTTTTGTCCTCCCTAGGTTTATTCTAGTCTAAATATGGTTTTTAACCAATATTGTGCATCCAATAGTAGTGTTTGTGTCATTGGATGAGCATTTAGGTCATTCTCGTCCTCCCTAGATTTATTCTAGTCCAATTATCGTTTTTAACCAATCTTGTGCATCCAATAGGTATGTTTGTGCCATTGGATGAACATTTAGGTCTTTTTCGTCCTCCCTAGACTTATTCTTGTCCAACTAGGGTTTATAACCAATCTTGTGCATTCGATAGGTGTCTTTGTATCATTGGATGAGCATTCAGGTCATTTTCGTCCTCCCTAGGTTTATTCTTATCCAATTAGGGTTGTTAACCAATCTTGTGCATTCAATAGGTCTCTTTGTGTCATTGGATGAACGTTTATGTCATTTTCGTCCTCCCTAGGTTTATTCTAGTCCAATTATGGTTTTTAACCAATCTACTTTATCCAATAGGTGTGTTTGTGTCATTGGATGAACGTTTATCTCATTTTCGTCCTCACTAGGCTTATTCTTGTCCAATTACGGTTTTTAACCAATCTTGTGCATCCAAAAGGTGTCTTTGTGTCATTGGACGAACATTTAGATCATTTTCATCCTTTATATAATTATTCTTGTCCAACTAGGGTTTTTTAGCAATCTACTTTATCCAATAGGTGTTTTTGTGTCATTGGATGAATATTTAGGGCATTTTCGTCCTCCCTAGGTTTATTCTTGTCCAACATGGGTTTTTAACCAATCTTGTGCGTCTAATAGGTGTGTTTGTATCATTAGATGGACATTTAGGTCATTTTCGTCCTTCCTAAAGTTATTCTGGTCCAACTAGGACTTTTAACCAATCTTGTGCATCTAATAGGTGTGTTTGTGTCATTGGATGAACATTTAGGTCATTTTCATCCACCCTAGGCTTATTCTTGTGCAATTAGGGTTTTTAACCAATCTTGTGCATCCAATAAGTTCCTTTGTGTTATTGGATTAACATTTAGGCCATTTCTGTCCTCCATAGGTTTATTGTAGTCCAATTATGGTTTTTAACCAATCTTGAGCATCAAATAGGTGTTTTTGTGTCATTGGATGAACATTTAGGTCATTTTCGTCCTCCCTAGGTTTATTCTAGTCCAATTATGGTTTTTAACCAACCTTCTGCATCCAATAGTTGTGTTTGTGTTATTGGATGAACATTTAGGTCATTTTCGTCCTCCCTTGGCTTATTCTTGTCCAATTAATCTTTTTAACCAATCTTGTGCATCCAATAGGTGTGTTTGTCTCATTGGATGAGCATTTAGGTCATTTTTGTCCTCCCTAGGTTTATTCTAGTCTAAATATGGTTTTTAACCAATATTGTGCATCCAATAGGTGTGTTTGTGTCATTGGATGAGCATTTAGGTCATTTTCGTCCTCCCTAGGATTATTCTAGTCCAATTATGGTTTTTAACCAATCTTGTGCATCCAATAGGTGTGTTTGTCTCATTGGATGAGCATTTAGGTCATTTTTGTCCTCCCTAGGTTTATTCTAGTCTAAATATGGTTTTTAACCAATCTTGTGCATCCAATAGGTGTGTTTGTGTCATTGGATGAACATTTAGGTCTTTTTCGTCCTCCCTAGACTTTTTCTTGCCCAACTAGGGTTTATATCCAATCTTTTGCATTCAATAGGTGTCTTTGTGTCATTGGATGAATATTTATGTCATTTTCGTCCTCACTAGGATAATTCTTGTCCAACTAGGGGTTTTAACCAATCTTGTGCATCCAATAGGTGTGTTTGTATCATTGGATGAACATTTAGGTTATTTTCGCCCGTCCTGCACTTATTCTCTTCCAACTAAGGTTTTTAAACAATCTTGTGCATCCAATAGGTGTGTTTGTGTCATTGGATGAACGTTTATGTCATTTTCGTCCTCACTAGGATAATTCTTGTCCAACTAGGGGTTTTAACCAATCTTGTGCATCCAATAGGTGTGTTTGTGTCATTGGATGAACATTTAGGTCACTTTCGTCATCGCTAGGTTTATACTAGACCAATTAGGGTTTTTAACCAATCTTGTGCATCCATTAGGTGTCTTTGTGTCATTGGATGAACATTTAGGTGTTTTTCGTCCTCCCTAGACTTATTCTTGTCCAACTAGGGTTTATAACCAATCTTGTGCATTCAATAGGGGTGTTTGTGTCATTTGATGAACATTTAGGTCATTTTCGTCCTCCCTAGGCTTATTCTTGTCCAATTAGGGGTTTTCACCACTCTTTTGCATCCAATAGGTGTGTTTGTGTCATTGGATGAACATTTATGTCATTTTCGTCCTCACTAGGATTATTCTTGTCCAATTAGGGCTTTTAACCAATCTTGTGCATCCAATAAGTTCATTTGTGTCACAGTAGTAACATTTTGGTGATTTTCGTCCTCCCTAGGCTTATTCTTGTCCAATTAGGGGTTTTCACCACTCTTTTGCATCCAATAGGTGTGTTTGTGTCATTGGATGAACATTGAGGTCATTTTCGTCCTTCCTACACTTATTCTTGTCCAACTAAGGTTTTTAACCAATCTTGTGCGTCCAATAGGGGTGTTTGTGTCATTGGATGAACATTTAGGTCATTTTCGTCCTCGTTAGGTTTATTCTACTCCAATTAGGGTTTTTAACAAATCTTGTGCATTCAATAAGTGTCTTTGTGTCATTGGATGAATATTTATGTCATTTTTGTCCTCGCTAGGATTCCTCTTGTCCAATTAGGGTTTTTAACCAATCTTTTCCATCCAATAGGTGTGTTTGTGTCATTGGATGAACATTTAGGTCATTTTAGTCCTTCCTTGGCTTATTCTTGTCCAATTAAAGTTTTTAACCAATTTTGTGCATCCAATAGGTGTGTTTGTGTCATTGGATTAGCATTCAGGTCATTTTCGTCCTCCCTAGGTTTATTCTAATCCAATTATGGTTTTTAACCAATCTTGTGCATCCATTAGGTGTGTTTTTGTCATTGGATGAACATTTAAGTCTTTTCGTCCTGCCTAGACTTATTCTTGTCCAACTAGGGTTTATAACCAATCTTGTGCATTCACTAGGTGTCTTTGTATCATTGGATGAGCATTCAGGTCATTTTCGTCCTCCCTAGGTTTATTCTAATCCAATTATGGTTTTTAACCAATCTTGTGCGTCCAATAGGGGTGTTTGTGTCATTGGATGAACATTTAGGTCATTTTCGTCCTCCCTAGGTTTATTCTAATCCAATTATGGTTTTTAACCAATCTTGTGCGTCCAATAGGGGTGTTTGTGTCATTGGATGAACATTTAGGTCATTTTCGTCCTCCCTAGGTTTATTCTAATCCAATTATGGTTTTTAACCAATCTTGTGCGTCCAATAGGGGTGTTTGTGTCATTGGATGAACATTTAGGTCATTTTCGTCCTCCCTAGGTTTATTCTAATCCAATTATGGTTTTTAACCAATCTTGTGCGTCCAATAGGGGTGTTTGTGTCATTGGATGAACATTTAGGTCATTTTCGTCCTCCCTAGGTTTATTCTAATCCAATTATGGTTTTTAACCAATCTTGTGCGTCCAATAGGGGTGTTTGTGTCATTGGATGAACATTTAATCTTTTTAACCAATCTTGTGCATCCAATAGGTGTGTTTGTATCATTGGATGAGCATTCAGGTCATTTTCGTCCTCCCTAGGTTTATTCTAATCCAATTATGGTTTTTAACCAATCTTGTGTATCCATTAGGTGTGTTTTTGTCATTGGATGAACATTTAAGTCTTTTCGTCCTCCCTAGACTTATTCTTGTCCAACTAGGGTTTCTAACCAATCTTGTGCATTCAATAGGTGTCTTTGTATCATTGGATGAGCATTCGGGTCATTTTCGTCCTCCCTAGGTTTATTCTAATCCAATTATGGTTTTTAACCAATCTTGTGCATGCAATAAGTTCATTTGTGTCAGAGGAGTAACATTTTGGTGATTTTCGTCCTTCCTACACTTATTCTTGTCCAATTAGGGTTTTTAACCAATCTTGTCCATCCAATAGGTGTGTTTGTGTCATTGGATGAACATTTAGATCATTTTGATGAATTTTTATGTCATTTTCGTCCTCCCTAGGTTTATTCTAATCCAATTATGGTTTTTAACCAATCTTGTGCATCCATTAGGTGTGTTATTGTCATTGCATGAACATTTAAGTCTTTTCGCCCTCCCTAGACTTATTCTTGTCCAATTAGGGTTTATAAACAATCTTGTGCATTCAATAGGTGTCTTTGTATCATTGGATAAACATTTATGTCATTTTCGTCCTCACTAGGCTTATTCTTGTCCAATTAGGGTTTTTAACCAATCTTGTGCATCCAATAGGTGTGTTTGTGTCATTGGATGAACATTTAGGTCATTTTCGTCCTCCCTAGGTTTATTCTAATCCAATTAGGGTTTTTAACCAATCTTGTGCATCCAATAAGTTCATTTGTGTCAGAGGAGTAACATTTTGGTGATTTTCGTCCTTCCTAGACTTATTCTTGTCCAATTAGGGGTTTTAGCCAATCTTTGGCATCCAATAGGTGTGCTTCTGTCATTGGATGATCATTTAGGTCATTTTCGTCATTCCTAGAGTTATTCTTGTCCATCTAAGGTTTTTAACCAATCTTGTGCATCCAATAGGTGTGTTTGTGTCATTGGATGAACATTTAGGTCATTTTCGTCCTCCCTAGGTTTATTCTAATCCAATTAGGGTTTTTAACCAATCTTGTGCATTCAATAGGTCTCTTTGTGTCATTGGATTAATGTTTATGTCATTTTCGTCCTCACTAGGCTTATTCTTGTTCAATTAGGGTTTTTAAGCAATCTTGTGCATCCAACAAGTTCATTTGTGTCATGGGATTAACATTTAGGTCATTTTCGTCTTCCCTAGGCTTATTCTTGTCCAATTAGGTTTTTTAACCTATCTTGTGGATCCAATAGGTGTCTTTGTGTCAATGGATGAACATTTAGATCATTTTCATCCTTTATAGTCTTATTCTTGTCCAACTAGGGTTTTTAACCAATCTTGTCCATCCAATAGGTGTGTTTCTGTCATTGGATGAACATTTAGGTCGTTTTCGTCCTCCCTAGGCTTATTCTTGTCCAATTAGGGTTTTTAACCAATCTTGTCCATCCAATAGGTGTGTTTCTGTCATTGGATGAACATTTAGGTCATTTTCGTCCTCCCTTGGCTTATTATTGTCAGATTATGGTTTTTAACCAATCATGTGCATTTAATAGCAGTCTTTTTCTCATTGGATTAACATTTAGGTCATTTTCGTCCTCCCTAGGTTTATTCTAGTCCAATTGGGGTTTTTAACAAATCTTGTGCATTCAATATGTGTCTTTGTGTCATTGGATGAACATTTTTTGTCATTTTCGTCCTCACTAGGCTTATTCTTGTCCAATTAGGGTTTTTAACCAATCTTGTACGTTCGGTAAGTTCGTTTGTTTCATTGGATGAACATTTAGGTCATTTTCGTCATCCCTAGGCTTATTCTTGTCCAATTAGGGTTTTTAACCAATCTTGTGCATCCAATAGGTGTCTTTGTGTCATTGGATGAACATTTAGATCATTTTCATCCTTTATATAATTATTTTTGTCCAACTAGGGATTTTAACCAATCTACTTTATCCAATAGATGTTTTTGTGTCATTGGATGAATATTTAGGGCATTTTCGTCCTCCCTAGGTTTATTCTTGTCCAACTTGGGTTTTTAACCAATCTTGTGCATCCAATAGGTGTGTTTGTGTCATTGGATGAACATTTAGGTCATTTTCGTCCTCCCTAGGTTTATTCTTGTCCAACTTGGGTTTTTAACCAATCTTGTGCATCCAATAGGTGTGTTTGTGTCATTGGATGAACATTTAGGTCATTTTCGTCCTCCCTAGGTTTATTCTTGTCCAACTTGGGTTTTTAACCAATCTTGTGCATCTAATAGGTGTGTTTGTATCATTAGATGGACATTTAGGTCTTCTTCGTCCTTCCTAAAGTTATTCTTGTCCAACTTGGATTTTTAACCAATCTTGCGCATCTAATACGTGTGTTTGTGTCATTGGATGAACATTTATGTAATTTTTGTCCTCCCTTGGCTTATTCTTGTCCAATTAGATTTTTTAACCAATCTTGTGCATCCAATAAGTTACTTTGTGTCATTGGATTAACATTTAGGCCATTTCCGTCCTCCATAGGTTTATTGTAGTCCAATTATGGTTTTTAACCAATCTTGAGCATCGAATAGGTGTTTTTGTGTCATTGGATGAACATTTAGGTCATTTTCGTCCTCCCTTGGCTTATTCTTGTCCAATTAAAGTTTTTAACCAATCTTGAGCATCGAATAGGTGTTTTTGTGTCATTGGATGAACATTTAGGCCATTTTCGTCCTCCCTAGGCTTATGCTTGTCCAATTAGGGTTTTTAACTAATCTTGTGCATCCCATAAGTTCATTTGTGTCATGGGATTAACATTTAGGTCATTTTCGTCCTCCCTAGGCTTATGCTTGTCCAATTAGGGTTTTTAACTAATCTTGTGCATCCCATAAGTTCATTTGTGTCATGGGATTAACATTTAGGTCATTTTCGTCCTCCCTAGGCTTATGCTTGTCCAATTAGGGTTTTTAACTAATCTTGTGCATCCAATAGGTGTGTTTGTGTCATTGGATGAACATTTAGGTCACTTTCGTCCTCGTTAGGTTTATACTAGTCCAAATAGAGTTTTTAACAAATCTTGTGCATTCAATAAGTGTCTTTGTGTCATTGGATGAACATTTATGTCATTTTCGTCCTCGCTAGGATTCTTCTTGTCTAATTAAAGTTTTAACCAATTTTGTGCATCCAATAAGTGTGTTTGTGTCATTGGATGAGCATTAGGTCATTTCCATCCTCCATAGGTTTATTCTAATCCAATTAGGGTTTTTAACCAATCTTGTGCATCCATTAGGTGTGTTTGTGTAATTGGATGAACATTTAGGTGTTTTTCGTCCTCCCTAGACTTATACTTGTCCAACTAGGGTTTATAACCAATCTTGCGCATCCAATAGGCGTGTTTGTGTCATTTGATGAACATTTAGGTCATTTTCGGCCTCCCTAGGTTTATTATAGTCCAATTAGGGTTTTTAACAAATCTTGTGCATTCAGTAGGTGTCTTTGTGTCATTGGATGAACATTTATGTCATTTTCGTCCTCACTAGGATTATTCTTGTCCAATTAGGGCTTTTAACTAATCTTTTCCATCCAATAGGTGTGTTTGTGTCATTGGATGAGCATTTAGGTCATTTTAGTCTTCCCTTGGCTTATTCTTGTCTAATTAAAGTTTTTAACCAATTTTGTGCATCCAATAGGTGTGTTTGTGTCATTGGATGAGCATTCAGGTCATTTTCGTCCTCCGTAGGTTTATTCTAGTCCAATTATGGTTTTTAACCAATCTTTGGCATCAAATAGGTGTGTTTATGTCATTGTATGAACATTTTGGTCATTTTCGTCCTCCCTAGGTTAATTCTAGTCCAATTAGGGTTTCTAATTAATCTTGTGCATCCAATAGGTGTTTTTGTGTTATTGGATGAACATTTAGGTCATTTTCGTCCTCCCTTGGCTTTGTCTTGTCCAATTAAAGTTTTTAACCAATCTTGTGCATTCAATAGGTGTGTTTGTCTCATTGGATTAGCATTTAGGTCATTTTCATTCTCCCTAGGTTTATTCTAGTCTAATTATGGGTTTTAACCAATATTGTGCATCCAATAGGTGTGTTTGTGTCATTGGATGAGCATTTAGGTAAATTTCGTCCTCCCTAGGTTTATTCTAGTCCAATTATGGTTTTTAACCAATCTTGTGCATCCAATAGGTGTGGTTGTGTCATTGGATGAACATTTAGGTCTTTTTCGTCCTCCAAAGACTTATTCTTTTCAATAGATGTCTTTGTGTCATTGGATGAACATTTATGTCATTTCCGTCCTCACTAGAATAATTCTTTTCCAATTAAGGTTTTTAACCAATCATGTGCATCCAATAAGTTCATTTGTGTTAGAGGAGTAACATTTTTGTGATTTTCGTCCTCCCTAGGCTTATTCTTGGCCAATTAGGGGTTTTAACCAATCTTGTGCATCCAATAGGTGTGCTTGTGTCATTGGATGAACATTTAGGTCATTTTCGTCCGTCCTACACTTATTCTTGTCCAACTAAGGTTTTTAAACAATCTTGTGCATCCAGTAGGTGTGTTTGTGTCATTGGATGAAAATTTTGGTCATTTTCGTCCTCGTTCGGTTTATTCTAGTCCAATTAGGGTTTTTAACATATCTTGTACATTCAATAGGTGTCTTTGTGTCACTGGGTCAACATTTATGTCATTTTCGTCCTCGCTAGGATTCTTCTTGTCCCATTAGGGTTTTTGACCAATCTTTTCCATCCAATAGGGGTGTTTGTGTCATTGGATGAACATTTATGTCATATTCGTCCACCCTTGGCTTATTCTTGTCCAATTAAAGTTTTTAACCAATCTTGTGCATCCAATAGATGTGTTTGTGTCATTGGATGAGCATTTAGGTCATATCTGTCCTCGCTAGGTTTATTATGTTCATTATTATGACCTCGAAATAATCAGAATATATCAGTCTTTAATCAAATTAAAGCAATATTACATACACAGCGGAATTATAATGCGGCATACAAGATTAGCAATTTAAAAGTAAAAAGATAAGGGATAGAATGCACCAAGATTTATCCTGGTTCAGTTGTCAACGAGACAACCTACATCCAGTCCTGACAATCCAACTGGATTTCAGCTTTTTCTCCAATAGAAAGAATTGTGAATTGTTTACAGATTGTCCAGTTTCCTCGAAACCTATCTATCTCTCACAATCTCTTTCCTATTGCTCACCCCTTGATCCTTGTAGTCAATCAGCAGACTCACACAAAATCAAAGTACGGCTCCTTCTTGATGAGGCCTCTAATCTAAGAAGATCGCCACGAGTTTCTAGCTGGATTTCTAGCAGTCGTTTTCTGTACAAAGTATTTATTTCAAACAGAATAAAAGAAGTCTTCAATCTTGAACAATGTGTCTTCTCACGAATCTGGTTATTCAATGATGGATTATGAGAACATTGTCTTTTCTCACAAGAATACTTTTTCAGCTCTCTCAATGATTATGGATAATCTTTTTGCCTTTAATCTGAAAAAGCAATATCAGAATGTTAACAATATGTTGTACTGTGTTAATGAGAGTTAATGAGTGTTTAACATTGTTAATGAGAGAATGATTAAAAACAGTTTATATAGTTTCTGAAAAACAACTAATAAATCGATTTGCCAATCGATTCATTAAAGTTATAAAACAGGTCTAATCGATTTGCCAATCGATTATCGCGGGTCTTGTTTTTCTTGAATCTTGAAACTACTTAAGCCAATCGATTTGTCAATCGATTCTTTAAACAAACTCTTTTCAGTGAATTATGTTCAGACTTATATGCATCGATTTCATAATCGATTGCTGGTGTTTTGTTCAAAGTAAAAACACACCAATCGATTACGTAATTGATTTATTAAGTCTCATAATCGATTTTACAAATACTCAGATCGATTTGGCCACAAGCTCAAAGTTCACTGTGATTTCAAAAAGGTTCTTTTCAATCGATTTGCCAATCGATTGTGTTCAAGACAGTGACTTAGCTATTTTGATGTTAATCGACGTGCCAATCGATTTGGTAGTATTTGCCTGAAAAGTTCTTACCTAATGTTTAGGGTTTAGGGTTTAGGCTTCTCTTGCATAGGAGCAGGTGCCTTGCCTTTGTCTTTGGCAAGTATTTTATGTGTAGGTATGGGTACTCTTTTTGTTAGAGTGGGTGGTGGTGAAGGGGTTTCACTGGTTGAAGATGATGAAGGGGAAGGAGTGCGTGCCTGGGTTTGTTTTACTCGTGCCATACTCGTATATTGAAGTAGATAGATTGTAGATTGAGTGTAGATAGCAACAAAATAACAATAGCAGAGACAGAAGGATGAAGCAGACAGAGAAAATTAGTGAAAACTGAAGAAATGCAGTGCATAAATCGATTGAGAACTGTTCCTATTTAAACCCTTAATCGTGTAAATCGATTCCCAAATCGATTAGGTTACCCTTGCAGGTGATGTCAATCGATTTAGTAATTATTACTCATAACGGCTAGTCACAACGGTCATATTTCAAATCGATTCCCAAATCGAATTCCAGTTTTACTTAATCGATGTCCAAATCGTTTGTCTTAACGTTGAAAGAAGAACTAATCGATTTCCCAATCGACACTCGGGCAAGTTAAAAAAATTTTTCTGAACTTTGAATTCTGGGGCCAAAGCAATCGATTCCCAAATCGATTTTATAAACCATTTACCATGATGGTAATCGATTTCCAAATCGATTTAACTGGAGAAACAACTGCAAACACCAGAAATTCCAAAAAAAACAACGATCATACCTCACTAGGATCAATGATCCCTAGTTTCATCCTTAGATACAGAAAACTTTCTCTTGGTAAAGCTTTTGTGAAGATGTCAGCTAACTGTTCGGCATTGTTAACATACTCAAGCTTATTGATTCCATTTTGAAAGTGATCTCTTATAAAATGATGTCTTACTTCAATGTGTTTGGTCCTGGAGTGCATTACTGGATTCTTGGTTATACTTATTGCACTTGTGTTATCACAAATGATAGGTATTGTTCCCAAATCAACACCAAAGTCCAATAAGTGCTGTTTCATTCAAAGTATCTGAGCACAACAGCTCCCAGCTGCAATATATTTAGCTTCAGCAGTTGATAAAGCGATGCTTGTCTGTTTCTTACTAAACCATGACACAAGAGAGTTTCCAAGTAAATGACAAGTTCCTGAGGTACTTTTCCTGTCGAGTTTACATCCGGCAAAGTCTGCATCTGAGTAACCAACTAAAGTATAAGTTGATCCTTTTGGATACCACAATCCAAGATTCTTAGTTCCTACCAAGTATCTGAAAATTCTCTTAACTGCACTGAAGTGAGATTCCTTTGGATTTGATTGATACCTTGCACACATACAAACACTGAACATGATGTCTGGTCGGCTTGCTGTAAGGTAGAGCAGAGAACCTATCATACCACGAAATCTAGTAACATCTACAGGTTTACCTTTCTCATCTCGGTCTAAGAAATTTCCTTGACTCATGGGTGTATCAATGGATTTAAGATTTTCAAAGTTAAATTTCTTTATCAAATCAGAACAGTATTTAGATTGACTAATGAAAATGCCTTGCTTGCTTTGGTTAATTTGAAATCCCAAGAAATATGACAGTTCACCCATCATTGACATTTCAAATTTACCTTTCATCAAATTTTCAAATTCTTTGCACAGTTTATTATTTGTAGATCCAAATATTATGTCATCAACATATATTTGGACAAGCAAGATATCATTTCCAGTAGTTTTTGTGAAAAGGGTCTTGTCAACATTTCCTCTTAAAAAGTTTTGTTGAATAAGGAAATTGCTGAGCTTCTCATACCAAGCTCTTGGAGCTTGTTTTAACCCATAGAGGGCCTTTGAGAGCTTATACACATGATTAGGAAAATCAGGATTTTCAAAACCAGGTGTTTGGCTAACAAAAACTTCCTCTTGAAGGTCACCATTGAGAAAGGCACTTTTCACATCCATTTGATAAAGATTAAAGTCCATTATACAAGCATAAGCCAATAAAATTCTTATGGCTTCTAATCTAGCTACAGGGGCATAGGTTTCATCAAAATCTATTCCCTCCTCTTGACTATAACCCTTGGCTACTAGTCTAGCTTTGTTCCTTGTTATCACACCATTCTCATCCAACTTGTTTCTGAACACCCATCTGGTTCCTATGACATGCTTACCCTCTGGCCTAGGTACTAAACTCCACACCTTGTTTCTCTCAAACTGGTTTAACTCCTCTTGCATAGCAAGTATCCACTCACTATCTAACAGGGCTTCCTTAATGTTCTTAGGTTCAATCTGAGATACAAAGGCTGTAAAGTTACAAAACTGACTAAGGCTTCTCCTAGTTGCAACACCTTTAGAGATATCGCCTATAATGTTGTCTAAAGGGTGGTTTCTGTTGAACTTCCATTCCTTAGGCAACTCACAGGTTTCTATAGGTTCTACAGGGTCTGAACTAGTTGGAGGGTCAGCTATAGGTTGTTCTAGTGGTTCAGATTCTACAACTTCGTCCAAAAAGTCATCAACCTTAGAAGGAGTTTTGTTCAAGTTTTCTGTAAATAATTCATCAAACTTTACATGAACTGACTCTTCTATGGTCTTTGTTCTTTTGTTGTAGATTCTATAGGCCTTACTAGTTTGGGAATATCCTAAAAAGATACCTTCATCTGCCTTAGGGTCAAACTTTCCTAGGTGTTCTTTGCCATTGTTCAACACAAAGCACTTACAACCAAAGATTCTAAAGTAGGAAAGGTTTGGTTTTCTACCCTTGTAAAGCTCATAGGGTGTTTTCCTAAGCAGGGGCCTAATGAGAACTCTATTCACTACATGGGTGGCTGTACTAATTGCATCTGCCCAAAAGTACTTAGGTAGGTTGGAGTCCTTAAGCATGGTCCTAGCTAACTCTTCTAGGGATCTATTTTTCCTCTCCACTACCCCATTCTGCTGTGGTGTCCTAGGGGCAGAATATATGTGGTTGATTCCATGTAGTTCACAATAATTTTGAAAAGCATCATTTTGGAATTCACCTCCATGATCACTTTGTATTGAAACAATTTTCTGGTCATTCTCATTTTGAATTAAAGCAGCAAATTTCTTAAAAATTGACAATGTATCACTCTTATGAGCCAGAAAGTAAGTCCATGTGAACCTTGAGTAATCATCAACCAGCACATATCCATACAGGTTTCCACCTAAACTCTTAACTTGGGCAGGTCCAAAAAGGTCAATGTGAACTAGCTGCAAAACTCTATTTGTTCTAACCAAATCTATAGAGGGAAAGGGAGTCTTAACCAGTTTACTTTTCTCACATGAATCACACAGTTTATCATTAGAAAACTTCCTATTTGGTAGTCCTAAGACTAGCTGTTTGCAAACAAGTTTATTCAAATGATTTATATGTATGTGAGCTATTCTTTTATGCCAAATCCATGTTTCATCTGAATTAGACAACAAGCAGCATATAGTACTTGGTACAGAATTGAAATCTAACATGTAAATGTTATTAATTCTGTCACCAACTAGCTTTATGTGTTTGTCATCTTTATGCTCAATAATGCAAGATTGTGATGAAAAACTTACTTGAAAACCTTTATCACATAGCTGGTTTATACTCAGTAAGTTGTGTTTTAATCCTTCAACATATAACACATTTTTGATTACTGCAGTTGACTCATTGCCTATGTCACCAATTCCAATAATCTTTCCTTTGTTGTTGTCACCATATTTGACAAAGCCTCCTTCCTTTAATGTCAAGGACAGGAATTTGGATTTGTCACCTGTCATGTGCTTTGAGCATCCGCTATCTAAATACCATGAATGCTTAGTGGATGTCAAGCACACCTGCAACATACATTCAGAATTTTATTTTAGGTCCCCAATTTAAATTGGGTCCTAGATGGTTAGTGTCAAACACAGATTTCTTTGCTATCCAAACTTGCTTCCATCCTCTATTGGCTAATTTTTTAAATTTGCAATTTGACACAAAATGTCCCTTTCTGCAACAGAAATGACATTTGCCATCAAAGGATGAATGTTTGTTTGGTTTAGTAAAGATGTCATACATACTCTTAGCAATAGCAGATTTTTGACCATGTTTGACATTTCTGGTTTGCATATAACCAATACCATATCTGTTTTTATTTCTTTTAACATGCATATTTGGTGTATATCCTAAACCGGATTTTTCATGAACATGTCTTTGATTGCTAAGTATGGCATTCAGTTTATCTTTACTATTAGCAAACTTCAATAAATCAGATTTTAATGATGCAACATTATTCTCAAGTTCAATGCATTTTGCAGATTTTTCATGTGAATCCTTTTTCAGTTGTTCACATAAATTTTCAATTTCTTTATAGTCATTTTTCATTTGTTCAAGCATTTTCTTTGTGCTTAACAACTGTTTTATGGAATTCACATAATCATCATGCAGCTCATTGAAAGCTTCTTGTAGCTCATCATAGGTTGGATTAGGTTGTGAACTAACCTCATTTTCTGATTCTGAGTCGGTATTTGCCATAAGACACAGATTCTCTTCTTCTTCATCCGAAGAGGCAGAGGATTCTTCATTGTTGTTCCATGCAATATAAGCTTTTCTGGTTTTGGTGACTGGTTCCTTGCCTTTTGGTTTTGTAGCTCTATTTTTGTTCTGCAATTTGTAGCATTCTGACTTTATGTGACCAGTTTTACCACATTCATAGCATGTAATTGTCTTGTTGTCACTAGTCTTAGAGCTGGATGGCTTTCTGAATTTGTTGTCTTTCTTCTTCAGAAATTTCTTAAATTTCTTGACAAGCAACCCGATCTCAGGCAATTTAGTCTCACTACTTGATTCATCTCAAAAGCTTTCTGATTCAGTTTTCCAGTTCAGGTCATCAAATTGGTTTATTCTTTGCCAATTAGGGCTTATTCTTGGCCAATTAGGGGTTTTAACCAATCTTGTGCATCCAATAGGTGTGCTTGTGTCATTGGATGAACATTTAGGTCATTTTTGTCCGTCTTACACTTATTCTTGTCCAACTAAGGTTTTTAAACAATCTTGTGCATCCAATAGGTGTGTTTTTGTCATTGGATGAAAAATTAGGTCATTTTCGTCCTCGCTAGGTTTATTCTAGTCCAATTAGGGTTTTTAACAAATCTTGTACATTCAATAGGTGTCTTTGTGTCATTGGATCAACATTTATGTCATTTTCGTCCTCGTTAGGATTCTTCTTGTCCAATTAGGGGTTTTAACCAATCTTGTGCATCCAATAGGTGTGTTTGTGTCATTGGATGAACGTTTAGGTCATTTTTGTCCGTCTTACACTTATTCTTGTCCAACTAGGGTTTATAACCAATCTTGTGCATCCAATAGGTGTGTTTGTGTCATTGGATGAACATTTAGGTCATTTTCGTCCTCGCTAGGTTTATTCTAGTCCAATTAGGGTTTTTAACAAATCTTGTACATTCAATAGGTGTCTTTGTGTCATTGGATCAACATTTATGTCATTTTCGTCCTCGTTAGGATTCTTCTTGTCCAATTAGGGTTTTTAACCAATCTTTTCCATCCAATAGGTGTGTTTGTGTCATTGGATGAACATTTAGGTCATATTCGTCCTCCCTTGGCTTATTCTTGTCCAATTAAAGTTTTTAACCAATCTTGTGCATCCAATAGGTGTGTTTGTGTCATTGGATGAGCATTTAGGTCATATCCGTCCTCGCTAGGTTTATTATAATCCAATTAGGGTTTTTAACCAATCTTGTGCATCCAATAGGTGTGTTTGTGTCATTGGATGAACATTTAGGTCATTTTCGTCCTCCCTACACTTATTCTTGTCCAACTAGGGTTTATAACCAATCTTGTGCATCCAATAAGTTCATTTGTGCTAGAGGAGTAACATTTTGGTGAATTTCGTCCACCATAGGCTTATTCTTGTCCAATTAGGGGTTTTAACCAATCTTGTGCATCTAATAGGTGTGTGTGTGTCATTGGATGATCATTTACGTCATTTTCGACCTCCCTAGGTTTATTCTACTCCAATTATGGTTTTTAACCAATCTTGTGCATTCAATAGGTGTGTTTGTGTCATTGGATGAACATTTAGTTCATTTTCCTCCTCCATAGGCTTATTCTTGTCCAATAACGTTGTTAACCAATCTTGTGCATCCAATAAGTTCATTTGTGTCATTGGAGGAACATTTAGGTCATTTTCGTCCTCCCTAGGTTTATTCTAGTCCAATTAGGGTTTTTAACCAATCTTGTGCATCCAATAGGTGTGTTTGTGTATTTGGATGAACATTTAGGTCATTTTATTCCTCCCTAGGCTTATTCTTGTCCAATTGGGGTTTTTAACCTACCTTGTGCATCCAATAGGTGTGTTTGTGTCATTGGATGAACAATTAGGTCTTTTTTGTCCTCCCTAGACTTATTCTTGTCCAACTAGGGTTTTTAACCAATCTTCAGCATCCAATAGGCGTGTTTGTGTCATTTGATGAACATTTAGGTCATTTTCGTCCTCCCTAGGTTTATTCTAGTCCAATTAGGGTTTTTAACCAATCTTGTGCATCCAATAGGTGTGTTTGTGTCATTGGATGAACAATTAGGTCTTTTTTGTCCTCCCTAGACTTATTCTTGTCCAACTAGGGTTTTTAACCAATCTTCAGCATCCAATAGGCGTGTTTGTGTCATTTGATGAACATTTAGGTCATTTTCGTCCTCCCTAGGTTTATTCTATACCAATTTGGGTTTTTCACCATTCTTGTGCATTCAATAGGTGTCTTTGTGTAAATGGAAGAACATTTATGTCGTTTTCAGACCACTAGGCTTATTCTTGTCCAATTAAGGTTTTTAACCAATCTTGTGCATCCAATAAGTTCATTTGCGTCATTGGAGGAACATTTAGGTCATTTACGTCCTCCCTAGGCTTATTCTTGTCCTATTAGGGTTTTTAACCAAGCTTGTGCATCCAATAGGTGTGTTTGTGTCATTGGATGAACATTTAGGTCATTTACGTCCTCCCTAGGCTTATTCTTGTCCTATTAGGGTTTTTAACCAAGCTTGTGCATCCAATAGGTGTGTTTGTGTCATTGGATGAACATTTAGGTCATTTACGTCCTCCCTAGGCTTATTCTTGTCCAATTAAGGTTTTTAACCAATCTTGTGCATCCAATAAGTTCATTTGTGTCACGGGATTATCATTTAGGACATTTTCATCCTCCCTAGGCTTATTCTTGTCCTATTAGGGTTTTTAACCAATCTTGTGCATCCAATAGGTGTCTTTGTGTCATTGGATGAACATTTAGATCACTTTCATCCTTTATAGACTTTTTCTTGTCCAACTAGAGTTTTTAACCAATCTTGTCCATCCAATAGGTGTGTTTCTTTAATTGGATGAACATTTAGTTCATTTTCATCCTCCCTAGGCTTATTCTTGTCCAATTAATGTTTCTAACCAATTTTGTGCATCCAAAAGGTGTGTTTGTGTCATTGGATGAGAATTTAGGTCATTTCCGTCCTCCCTAGGTTTATTCAAATCCAATTGGGGTTTTTAACCAATCTTGTGGATCCATTAGGAGTGTTTGTGTCATTGGATGAACATTTAGGTCTTTTTCGTCCTACCTAGACTTATTCTTGTCCAACTAGGGTTTATCACCAATCTTGTGCATCCAATAGGCGTGTTTGTGTCATTTGATGAACATTTAGGTCATTTTCGTCCTCCCTAGGTTTATTCTAGTCCAATTATGGTTTTAAACCAATCTTGTGCATCCAATAGGTGTGTTTGTGTCATTGGATGAACATTTAGGTCATTTTCGTCCTCCCTATGCTTATTCTTGTCCAATTAGGGTTTTTAACCAATCTTGTGCGTCCAATAGTTGTGTTTGTGTCATTGGATGAACATTTAGGTCACTTTCTTCCTCCCTAGGTTTATTCTTGTCCAACTACGTTTTTAACCGATCTTGTGCATCCAATAAGTTCATTTGTGGGATTGAATTAACATTTAGGTCATTTCTGTCCTCCATAGGGTTATTCTAGTCCAATTATGGTTGTTAACCAATCTTGTGCGTGCAATAGGTGTGTGTTTGTGTCATTAGATGAACATTTTGGTCATTTTCGTCCTCCCTAGGCTTATTATTGTCAAATTAGGGTTTTTAACCAATCTTGTGCATCCAATAGGTGTGTTTGTGCCATTGGATGAACATTTAGTTCATTTTCGTCTTCCCTAGGATTATTCTTGTCCAATAACGTTTTTAACCAATCTTGTTCATCCAATAAGTTCCTTTGTGTCATTGGATTAACATTTAGGTCATTTTCGTCCTCCCTAGGTTTATTCTGGTCCAATTAGGGCTTTTAACCAATCTAGTCCATCCAATAGGTGTTTTTGTGTCATTGGATGGACATTTAGGTCATGTTCGTCCTCCCGTAGCTTATTCTTGTCCAATTAAACTTTTTAACCAATCTTGTGCATCCAATAGGTGTGTTTGTGTCATTGGATGAACATTTAGGTCTTTTTCGTCCTCCCTAGACTTATTCTTGTCCAATTAGGGTTTTTAACCAATCTTGTGCGTCCAATAGGTGTGTGTTTGTGTCATTGGATGAACATTTAGGTCTTTTTCGTCCTCCCTAGACTTATTCTTGTCCAATTAGGGTTTTTAACCAATCTTGTGCATCCAATAGGTGTGTTTGTGTCATTGGATGAACATTCAGGTCATTTTCATCCTCCATATGCGTATTCTTGTCCAATTAGGGTTTTTAACCAATCTTGTGCGTCCAATAGTTGTGTTTGTGTCATTGGATGAACATTTAGGTCACTTTCTTCCTCCCTAGGTTTATTCTTGTCCAACAACGTTTTTAACCGATCTTGTGAATCCAATAAGTTCATTTGTGGGATTGGATTAACATTTAGGTCATTTCCGTCCTCCATAGGGTTATTCTACTCCAATTATGGTTGTTAACCAATCTTGTGCGTCCAATAGGTGTGTGTTTGTGTCATTGGATAAACATTTTGGTCATTTTCGTCCTCCCTAGGCTTATTATTGTCAAATTAGGGTTTTTAACCAATCTTGTGCATCCAATAGGTATGTTTGTGTATGTGGATGAACATTTAGGTCATTTTCGTCCTCCCTAGGCTTATTATTGTCAAATTAGGGTTTTTAATCAATCTTGTGCATCCAATAGGTATGGTTGTGTATGTGGATGAACATTTAGGTCATTTTCGTCCTCCCTAGGCTTATTATTGTCAAATTAGGGTTTTTAACCAATCTTGTGCATCCAATAGGTATGTTTGTGTATTTGGATGAACATTTAGGTCATTTTATTCCTCCCTAAGCTTATTCTTGTCCAATTAGGGTTTTTAACCTATCGTGGGCATCCAATAGGTGTGTTTGTGTCATTGGATGAACATTTAGGTCTTTTTCGTCCTCCCTAGACTTATTCTTGTCCAACTAGGGTTTTTAACCAATCTTGTGCGTCCAATAGTTGTGTTTGTGTCATTGGATAAACATTTTGGTCATTTTCGTCCTCCCTAGACTTATTCTTGTCCAACTAGGGTTTTTAACCAATCTTGTGCGTCCAATAGTTGTGTTTGTGTCATTGGATAAACATTTTGGTCATTTTCGTCCTCCCTAGACTTATTCTTGTCCAACTAGGGTTTTTAACCAATCTTGTGCATCCAATAAGTGTGTTTGTGTCATTTGATGAACATTTAGGTCATTTTCGTCCTCCCTAGGTTTATTCTATACCAATTAGGGTTTTTCACCATTCTTGTGCATTCAATAGGTGTCTTTGTGTCATTGGAAGAACATTTATGTCGTTTTCGTCCCACTAGGCTTATTCTTGTCCAATTAAGGTTTTTAACCAATCTTGTGCATCCAATAAGTTCATTTGTGTCACGGGATTAACATTTAGGACATTTTCATACTCCCTAGGCTTATTCTTGTCTTATTAGGGTTTTTAACAAATCTTGTGCATCCAATAGGTGTCTTTGTGTCATTAGATGAACATTTACATCACTTTCGTCCTCCCTAGGATAATTCTCGTCCAATTAAAGTTTTTAACCAATCTTGTCCATCCAATAGGTGTGTTTGTGTCATTGGATGAACATTTAGGTCATTTTCGTCCTCCCTATGCTTATTCTTGTCCAATTAGGGTTTTTAACCAATCTTGTGCGTCCAATAGTTGTGTTTGTGTCATTGGATGAACATTTAGGTCACTTTCTTCCTCCCTAGGATTATTCTTGTCCAACAACATTTTTAACCGATCTTGTGCATCCAATAAGTTCATTTGTGGGATTGGATTAACATTTAGGTCATTTATGTCCTCTATAGGGTTATTCTAGTCCAATTATGGTTGTTAACCAATCTTGTGCGTCCAATAGGTGTGTGTTTGTGTCATTAGATGAACATTTAGGTCATTTTCGTCCTCCCTAGGCTTATTATTGTCAAATTAGGGTTTTTAGCCAATCTTGTGCATCCAATAGGTGTGTTTGTGTCATTGGATGAACATTTAGGTCATTTTCGTCCTCCCTAGGTTTATTCTAGTCCAATTATGGTTTTTAACCAATCTTGTGCATCCAATAGGTGTGTTTGTGTCATTGGATGAACATTTAGTTCATTTTCGTCCTCCCTAGGATTATTCTTGTCCAATAACGTTTTTAACCAATCTTGTTCATCCAATAAGTTCCTTTGTGTCATTGGATTAACATTTAGGTCATTTAACCAATCTAGTCCATCCAATAGGTGTTTTTGTGTCATTGGATGAACATTTAGGTCATGTTCGTCCTCCCGTAGCTTATTCTTGTCCAATTAAAGTTTTTAACCAATCTTGTGCATCCAATAGGTGTGTTTGTGTCATTAGATGAACATTTAGGTCATTTCCGTCCTCCATAGGGTTATTCTAGGTCATTTTCGTCCTCCCTCGGCTTATTCTTGTCCAATAACGTTTTTAACCAATCTTGTCCATCCAATAGGTGTGTTCGTGTCATTCGATGAACATTTAGGTCATTTCCGTCCTCCATAGGGTTATTCTAGGTCATTTTCGTCCTCCCTAGGTTTATTCATGTCCAATTAGGGTTTTTAACAAATCTTGTGCATTAAATAGGTGTCTTTGTGTCATTGGATGAACATTTATGTTATTTTCGTCCACACTAGGATTATTCTTGTCCAATTAAGGCTTTTCACCAATCTTGTGCATCCAATAAGTTCATTTGTGTCAAAGGAGTAACATTTTGGTGATTTTCGTCCTCCATAGGCTTATTCTTGTCCAATTAGGGGTTTTAACCGATCTTGTGAATGCAATAAGTTCATTTGTGGGATTGGATTAACATTTAGGTCATTTCCGTCATCCATAGGGTTATTCTAGTCCAATTAGGGTTTTTAACCAATCTTGTGCATCCAATAAGTTCATTTGTGTCAAAGGAGTAACATTTTGGTGATTTTCGTCCTCCATAGGCTTATTCTTGTCCAATTAGGGGTTTTAACCGATCTTGTGAATCCAATAAGTTCATTTGTGGGATTGGATTAACATTTAGGTCATTTCCGTCATCCATAGGGTTATTCTAGTCCAATTATGGTTGTTAACCAATCTTGTGCATCCAATAGGTGTGTTTGTGTCATTGGATGAACATTTAGGTCATTTTCGTCCTCCCTAGGCTTATTATTGTCAAATTAGGGTTTTTAACCAATCTTGTGCGTCCAATAGGTGTGTTTGTGTCGTTGGATGAACATTTTGGTCATTTTCGTCCTCCCTAGGCTTATTATTGTCAAATTAGGGTTTTTAACCAATCTTGTGAATCCAATAAGTTCATTTGTGGGATTGGATTAACATTTAGGTCATTTCCGTCCTCCATAGGGTTATTCTAGTCATATTATGGTTGTTAACCAATCTTGTGCGTCCAATAGGTGTGTTTGTGTCGTTGGATGAACATTTTGGTCATTTTCGTCCTCCCTAGGCTTATTATTGTCAAATTAGGGTTTTTAACCAATCTTGTGCATCCAATAGGTGTGTTTGTGTCATTGGATGAACATTTAGTTCATTTTCGTCCTCCCTAGGCTTATTCTTGGCCAATAACGTTTTTAACCAATCTTGTTCATCCAATAAGTTCCTTTGTGTCATTGGGTTAACATTTAGGTCATTTTCGTCCTCCCTAGGTTTATTCTAGTCCAATTATGGTTTTTAACCAATCTTGTGCATCCAATAGGTGTGTTTGTGTCATTGGATGAACATTTAGTTCATTTTCGTCCTCCCTAGGCTTATTCTTGTCGAATTAGGGTTTTTAACCAATCTTGTGCATCCAATAGGTGTGTTTGTGTCATTGGATGAACATTTAGTTCATTTTCGTCCTCCCTAGGCTTATTCTTGGCCAATAACGTTTTTAACCAATCTTGTTCATCCAATAAGTTCCTTTGTGTCATTGGGTTAACATTTAGGTCATTTTCGTCCTCCCTAGGTTTATTCTAGTCCAATTAGAGCTTTTACCCAATCTTGTCCATCCAATAGGTGTTTTTGTGTCATTGGATGAACATTTAAGTCATGTTCGTCCTCCTGTAGCTTATTCTTGTCCAATTAAAGTTTTTAACCAATCTTGTGCATCCGATAGGTGTGTTTGTGTCATTGGATGAGCATTTAGGTCATTTTCGTCCTCCCTAGGTTTATTCTAGTCCAATTATGGTTTTTAACCAATCTTGTGCATCCAATAGGTGTGTTTGTGTCATTGGATGAACATTTAGGTCATTTTCGTCCTCCCTATGCTTATTCTTGTCTAATTAGGGTTTTTAACCAATCTTGTGCGTCCAATAGTTGTGTTTGTGTCATTGGATGAACATTTAGGTCACTTTCTTCCTCCCTAGGTTTATTCTTGTCCAACAACGTTTTTAACCGGTCTTGTGAATCCAATAAGTTCATTTGTGGGATTGGATTAATATTTAGGTCATTTCCGTCCTCCATAGGGTTATTCTAGTCCAATTATGGTTGTTAACCAATCTTGTGCGTCCAATAGGTGTGTGTTTGTGTCATTGGATGAACATTTTGGTCATTTTCGTCCTCCCTAGGCTTATAATTGTCAAATTAGGGTTGTTAACCAATCTTGCGCATCCAATAGGCGTGTTTGTGTCATTGGATGAACATTTAGTTCATTTTCGTCCTCCCTAGGCCTATTCTTGTCCAATAAGGTTTTTAACCAATCTTGTTCATCCAATAAGTTCTTTTGTGTCATTGGATTAACATTTAGGTCATTTTCGTCCTCCCTAGGTTTATTCTAGTCCAATTAGGGTTTTTAACCAATCTTGTCCATCCAATAGGTGTTTTTGTGTCATTGGATGAACATTTAGGTCATGTTCGTCCTCCTGTGGCTTATTCTTGTCCAATTAAAGTTTTTAACCAATCTTGTGCATCCAATAGGTGTGTTTGTGTCATTGGACGAACATTTAGGTCATTTTCGTCCTCCCTAGGTTTATTCTAGTCCAATTAGGGTTTTTAACCAATCTTGTGCATCCAATAGGTGTGGTTGTGTCATTGGATGAACATTTAGGTCTTTTTCGTCCTCCAAAGACTTATTCTTGTCCAACTAGGGTTTATAACCAATCTTGTGCATTCAATAGATGTCTTTGTGTCATTGGATGAACATTTATGTCATTTACGTCCTCACTAGGATAATTCTATTCCAATTAAGGTTTTTAACCAATCTTGTGCATCCAATAAGTACATTTGTGTCATTGGATGAACATTTTTGTGATTTTCGTCCTCCCTAGGCTTATTCTTGGCCAATTAGGGGTTTTAACCAATCTTGTGTATCCAATAGGTGTGCTTGTGTCATTGGATGAACATTTAGGTCATGTTTGTCCGTCCTACACTTATTCTTGTCCAACTAAGGTTTTTAAACAATTTTCTGCATCCAATAGGTGTGTTTGTGTCATTGGATGAAAATTTAGGTCATTTTCGTCCTCGCTAGGTTTATTCTAGTCCAATTAGGGTGTTTAACAAATCTTGTACATTCAATAGGTGTCTTTGTGTCATTGGATCAACATTTATGTCATTTTCGTCCTCGCTAGGATTCTTCTTGTCCAATTAGGGTTTTTAACCAATCTTTTCCATCCAAAGGGTGTGTTTGTGTCATTGGATGAACATTTAGGTCATTTTCGTCCTCCCTTGGCCTATTCTTGTCCAATTAAAGTTTTTAACCAATCTTGTGCATCCAATAGGTGTGTTTGTGTCATTGGATGAACATTTAGGTCTTTTTCGTCCTCCAAAGACTTATTCTTGTCCAACTAGGGTTTATAACCAATCTTGTGCATTCAATAGATGTCTTTGTGTCATTGGATGAACATTTAGGTCTTTTTCGTCCTCCAAAGACTTATTCTTGTCCAACTAGGGTTTATAACCAATCTTGTGCATTCAATAGATGTCTTTGTGTCATTGGATGAACATTTAGGTCTTTTTCGTCCTCCAAAGACTTATTCTTGTCCAACTAGGGTTTATAACCAATCTTGTGCATTCAATAGATGTCTTTGTGTCATTGGATGAACATTTAGGTCTTTTTCGTCCTCCAAAGACTTATTCTTGTCCAACTAGGGTTTATAACCAATCTTGTGCATTCAATAGATGTCTTTGTGTCATTGGATGAACATTTAGGTCATTTTCGTCCTCCCTTGGCTTATTCTTGTCCAATTAAAGTTTTTAACCAATCTTGTGCATCCAATAGGTGTGTTTGTGTCATTGGATGAGGATTTAGGTCATATCCGTCCTCGCTATGTTTATTATAATCCAATTAGGGTTTTTAACCAATCGTGTGCATGCAATAGGTGTGTTTGTGTCATTGGATGAGCATTTAGGTCATTTTCGTCCTCCCTTGGCTTATTCTTGTCCAATTAAAGTTTTTAACCAATCTTGTGCATCCAATAGGTGTGGTTGTGTCATTGGACGAACATTTAGGTCTTTTTCGTCCTCCAAAGACTTATTCTTGTCCAACTAGGGTTTATAACCAATCTTGTGCATTCAATAGATGTCTTTGTGTCATTGGATGAACATTTATGTCATTTCCGTCCTCACTAGGATAATTCCATTCCAATTAAGGTTTTTAACCAATCTTGTACATCCAATAAGTTCATTTGTGTCATTGGATGAGCATTTAGGTCATTTCCGTCCCCCCTAGGTTTATTCTAATCCAATTAGGGTTTTTAACCAATCTCGTGCATCCATTAGGTGTGTTTGTGTCATTGGATGAACATTTAGGTCTTTTTCGTCCTACCTAGGCTTATCATTGTCAAATTAGGGTTTTTAACCAATCTTGCGCATCCAATAGGCGTGTTTGTGTCATTGGATGAACATTTAGGTCTTTTTCGTCCTCCCTAGGCTTATCATTGTCAAATTAGGGTTTTTAACCAATCTTCTGCATCCAATAGGTGTCTTTGTGTCATTGGATCAACATTTATGTCATTTTCGTCCTCCCTAGGCTTATCATTGTCAAATTAGGGTTTTTAACCAATCTTCTGCATCCAATAGGTGTCTTTGTGTCATTGGATCAACATTTATGTCATTTTCGTCCTCCCTAGGCTTATCATTGTCAAATTAGGGTTTTTAACCAATCTTGTGCATCCAATAGGTGTCTTTGTGTCATTGGACGAACATTTAGATCATTTTCATCCTTTATACACTTATTCTTGTCGAACTAGAGTTTTTAACCAATCTTGTCCATCCAATAGGTGTGTTTGTGTCATTGGATGAACATTTAGTTCATTTTCGTCCTCCCTAGGCTTATTCTAGTCCAATAACGTTTTTAACCAATCTTGTTCATCCAATAAGTTCCTTTGTGTCATTGGATTAACATTTAGGTCATTTTCGTCCACCCTGAGGTTATTCTAGTCCAATTAAAGTTTTTAACCAATATTGTGCATTCAACAGGTGTTCATTTTCGTCCTCCCTAGGCTTATTCTAGTCCAATAACGTTTTTAACCAATCTTGTTCATCCAATAAGTTCCTTTGTGTCATTGGATTAACATTTAGGTCATTTTCGTCCACCCTGAGGTTATTCTAGTCCAATTAAAGTTTTTAACCAATATTGTGCATTCAACAGGTGTCTTTGTATCATTGGATAAACATTTATGTCATTTTCGTCCTCACTGGGCTAGCTTATTCTTGTCCAATTAGGGTTTTTAACAAATCTTGTGCATCCAATAAGTTCATTTGTGTCATTGGATGAACATTAAGGTAATTTTTGTCCTCCCTAGGTTTATTGTTGTCCAATTAGGGTTTTTAACCAATCTTGTGCATCCAATAAGTTGATTTGTGTCATGGGATTAACATTTAGGTCATTTTCATCATCCCTAGGGTGATTCTTGTCCAATTAGGGGTTTTATCCAATCTTGTGCATCCAATAGGTGTCTTTGTGTCATTGGATTAACATTTAGATCACTTTCATCCTTTATAGACTTTTTCTTGTCCAACTAGGGTTTTAAACCAATCTTGTCCATCCAATAGGCGTGTTTGTGTCATTGGATGAACATTTAGGTCATTTTCGTCCTCCCTTGGCTTATTCTTGTCCAATTAAAGTTTTTAACCAATTTCTAGCTTATTCTTGTCCAATTAGGGTTTTTAACAAATCTTGTGCATCCAATAAGTTGATTTGTGTCATGGGATTAACATTTAGGTCATTTTCATCATCCCTAGGGTGATTCTTGTCCAATTAGGGGTTTTATCCAATCTTGTGCATCCAATAGGTGTCTTTGTGTCATTGGATTAACATTTAGATCACTTTCGTCCTTTATAGACTTTTTCTTGTCCAACTAGGGTTTTAAACCAATCTTGTCCATCCAATAGGCGTGTTTGTGTCATTGGGTGAACATTTAGGTCATTTTCGTCCTCCCTTGGCTTATTCTTGTCCAATTAAAGTTTTTAACCAATTTGGTGCATCCAATAGGTGTGTTTGGGTCATTGGATGAGCATTTAGGTCATTTCCGTCCTCCCTAGGTTTATTCTAATCCAATTAGGGTTATTAACCAATCTTGTGCATCCATTAGGTGTGTTTGTGTCATTGGATGAACATTTAGGTCTTTCTCGTCCTACCTAGACTTATTCTTCTCCAGCTAGGGTTTATAACCAATCTTGTGCATCCAATAGGCGTGTTTGTGTTATTTGATGAACGTTTATGTCATTTTCGTCCTCCCTAGGTTTATTCTAGTCCAATTAGGGTTTTTAACAAATCTTGTGCATCCAATAGGTGTGTTTGTGTCATTGCATGAACATTTAGGTCATTTTCGTCCTCCCTAGGTTTATTCTAGTCCAATTAGGGTTTTTAACAAATCTTGTGCATCCAATAGGTGTGTTTGTGTCATTGCATGAACATTTAGGTCATTTTCGTCCTCCCTAGGTTTATTCTAGTCCAATTAGGGTTTTTAACAAATCTTGTGCATTCAATAGGTGTCTTTGTGTCATTGGATGAACATTTATGTTATTTTCGTCGTCGCTAGGATTATTCTTGTCCAATTAGGGCTTTTCACCAATCTTGTGCATCCAATAAGTTCATTTGTGTCAGAGGAGTAACATTTTGGTGATTTTCGTCCTCCATAGGCTTATTCTTGTCCAGTTAGGGGTTTTAACCAATCTTGTGCATCCAATAGGTGTGTTTGTGTCATTGGATGAACATTTAGGTCATTTTCGTCCTCCCTAGGTTTATTCTAGTCCAATTAGTGCATCCAATAAGTTCATTTGTGGGATTGGATTAACATTTAGGTCATTTCCGTCCTCCATAGGGTTATTCTAGTCCAATTATGGTTGTTAACCAATCTTGTGCGTCCAATAGGTGTGTTTGTGTCATTGGATGAACATTTTGGTCATTTTCGTCCCCCCTAGGCTTATTACTGTCAAATTAGGGTTTTTAACCAATCTTCTGCATCCAATAGGTGTGTTTGTGTCATTGGATGAACATTTAGTTCATTTTCGTCCTCCCTAGGCTTATTCTTGTCCAACAACGTTTTTAACCAATCTTGTTCATCCAATAAGTTCCTCTGTGTCATTGGATTAACATTTAGGTTATTTTCGTCCTCCGTAGGTTTATTCTAGTCCAATTAGGGTTTTAACCAATCTTGTCCATCCAATAGGTGTTTTTGTGTCATCGGATAAACATGTAGGTCATGTTCGTCCTCCTGTGGCTTATTCTTGTCCAATAACGTTGTTAACCAATCTTGTGCGTCCAATAGGTGTGTTTGTGTCATTGGATGAACATTTAGGTCATTTTCGTCCTCCCTAGGTTTATTCTAGTCCAATTAGGGTTTTTAACCAATCTTGTCCATCCAATAGGTGTTTTTGTGTCATCGGATAAACATGTAGGTCATGTTCGTCCTCCTGTGGCTTATTCTTGTCCAATTAAAGTTTTTAACAAATCTTGTGCATCCAATAGGTGCGTGTGTGTCATTGGATGATCATTTAGGTCATGTTCGATCTCCCTAGGTTTATTCTACTCCAATTATGGTTTTTAACCAATCTTGTGCATCCAATAGGTGTGTTTGTGTCATTGGATGAACATTTAGTTCATTTTCCTCCCCTATAGGCTTATTCTTGTCCAATAACGTTGTTAACCAATCTTGTGCATCCAATAAGTTCATTTGTGTCATTGGAGGAACATTTTGGTCATTTTCGTCCTCCCTAGGTTTATTCTAGTCCAATTAGGGTTTTTAACCAATCTTGTGCATCCAATAGGTTTGTTTGTGTATTTGGATAAACATTTAGGTCATTTTCTTCCTCCGTAGATTTATTCTAGTCCAATTACGGTTTTTAACCAATCTTGTGCATCCAATAGGTGTGTTTGTGTCATTGGATGAACATTTAGGTCTTTTTGGTCCTCCCTAGACTTATTCTTGTCCAACTAGGGTTTTTAACCAATCTTCTGCATCCAATAGGCGTGTTTGTGTCATTTGATGAACATTTAGGTCATTTTCGTCCTCCCTAGGTTTATTCTATACCAATTAGGGTTGTTCACCATTCTTGTGCATTCAATAGGTGTCTTTATGTCATTGGAAGATCATTTATGTCATTTTCGTCCCACTAGGCTTATTCTTGTCCAATTAAGGTTTTTAACCAATCTTGTTCATCCAATAAGTTCATTTGTGTCACGGGATTAACATTTAGGTCATTTTCATCCTCCCTAGGCTTAGTCTTGTCCTATTAGAGTTTTTAACCAATCTTGTGCATCATATAGGTGTCTTTGTGTCATTGGACGAACATTTAGATCATTTTCATCCTTTATACACTTATTCTTGTCACTACAAGAAAAACTGTTATTACCTACGGCAAATTTTATCTTTACCCACGGACTATCCATAGGTAACGTAAAATTACCTACGGATTACCCACAGACACGAGTTCGTAGCTAAATCGCTCGTAGGAAAATATTTACCGACGGACAAGCTGTGGGACACACTTACCTAGGGATTTTCCGTGGGTAATATGACCCACTGTGTCTCAGTGGGTAACGTTACTCATAGATTTGCCGTAGGTAAAATAGTAGATAGTTATCGATGGAAAAGTCGTAGGTTACATTACCCACGGATCATCCGTGACAAGTCTACTATTTTATATTTAATATTGATAATTTTATCCCTGAATTGTCCGTGGATAATGAAAAAATGATTTTAATTCTATTTTTGTTTTTTTACGGTTTCCTGTATTTTTTAATATATATTTAAAATTAATTGTAAGCATATTAAACATCATTGTCAAAACAAAGTGAAATATTATGTAAATAGTATTTTCAAATTACACCTCCTGACTGCCACAAATTTCAAAATAAGGGCAACTTACACTACCGTAATTCTCAACATAAGCACATTGTCACTACCATAAGTTTCAAAATACACATAACCATAAGTTTCAAAATACACATAACCAAAATACATATTGTCACTACCATAAGTTTCAAAGTACTACTATACGAAACTAACAATGAAATAAGTACTACTCATCGCCGTCATCATCGTTATACTCATCCTCGTCCTAATCTGGATGACGACGACGACGGGATGACTCAGTCTGTATGGAAGCAACACTTTTTGCCAATGTTGCTAGCTGTATCTGGAGCTCTTTAGTGCTTTGCTCATCCTCTTGTCGACGTTGCTCTGCTTTCCTTAGCTCCTCTCGCGCCTCTCGTGCCTCGTGTTCTGCCGCTTTTGCTCGCTCCTCAAATGCTGCTATCTGTGCAGCTATCTCGGTAGAGTGTTGAGACAAGACATTGACACAACCTCTAGATGGACGAGAATCTGGGACTAGACTTGCGACACCTGGTCTATAAAGTGAGGATCTATCTCCAGCACCATAGATCCTCCCTTTATTCTTCCCCCCAACAGATTGGACCCACATGTCTAAGCGAGCTTCCGCATTAACCACTTGGCTACAACTACTAGACGCTTCCCCATTTTTGGAAGCTTGTTGCAACTTACCTTGATATGTTTCCTACTCAAATAGAAAATGATTTAACATAATCAAATTACTTAACATAATCAAATTACTTTTCCAAGAAATACAAGTGAAAGAATGAATGAATGATTTAATATTTCTTACATATGTTTTTTTTGCTCTTTCATCAACCCAAGAGTTGTCCTTCTTCTTAGTGTGAGTTTTTAAAAAGACCTCATCCAATGTGGGGTCTCTACCTAACTCTTCAGCCTTACAAAAAATAAAAAACAACATAACCGTGAGTCACATTTCAGCAACAAAGGAAACAACAAAATATTTCAGCAAAATAACTCTATGCATTTTGAAACAACAACACAACAAAACAATAAAAATAGCAAATAGTAGGTATGTCCTTAATATAAAAAGTGTACCAATCGAATGGTATGTTCAGCAATGGATATAGATCCACCAGTATGGACAGCTCCTCCTTTAGAAGAAGCACGATTTTTCTTAGCTTGATTTGATATCTTCTTAAACGACGGATCCATCCATATCTTCTCAAGATCATTCCAAACAGTTTCTCCCATCCAAGTTGGACACTTACGCTTCTTTCTCGCTTGCATCAACATATCAGAAAGACGCATTGATCCTTTTGTATTGAAGATATTCTTAATTTGAAAATTGTGCTCAGGCAACTAAGCAACTTTCTCCTGCAACATTACATTACAAATAAATTATAATGTTGCAATTAGCATCCACACAATAGTTCAACTCATTAACAAGATATATAACTTAATCTTACACCAAATTTGTCGAACCAACGTTCCAAAGTTAATTCTGGGATTGCTCCCCAGCTAGGATAACGATCAACATATTGTGATGTAATGACTGAGGTGAGGGCCCTGGAGGCCACCCTATACAGTAACCACCTGTAAACAATTTAAAAAAAATAACTTCAAATGAACCATAATCCTTATGTAGTAATGAAAAGTTAATCCTTATGTAGTTACATACCCTCGACCATCTGGCCATATCATTGTTCTCCCATCAGGCGCAACCCCATGACTAGAATCTGCACATCTTGACCCTTGAGTCTTATTACCAATATCAAGCGGTATTGAAGGTGGTGGATTAGCGGAAATTGAAGTATGTCGTGAAGCAACTGATGTTAATGGTTGTGACGGTGAACGATCAACAGTCGGGGAAATGTTGTCTTTTGGGACAAAACTTGGTGTGGGCATCATCACTATAATTGGTTCAGATTGATGCACCTTATTAGGTGGGAGTGGAAGCACTGCAGCTTGTTGGGTAGGAGGCTTAACATGTTGTTGGGTGGGATGTCGCACATATTGTGAGGTTGGTGTAGTGGCATTGGCATCTAGTGGAAAATGATCAATTGTTGCTTGTACCTGCTGAGCTGCTTGAGTTACCTTATGCGGTAAAATCATGCGATTTTTCTTCAAAGGAAGCTTGAGTCTAATCTTTTTTTTTTTGCAGTCATCTATAAAAAATAACATGATTAAAAACAATTAGCACACACAATAGTAAACACAATTGAAGATTATCAAAAGGTAGAATATGAAGATTTATACAAACAATCAACTACTATTTATACTTACTAAAAATTCAAATGTCAATTGAAAATTCATCCCCATCTTCATCATCCATATCACTATCATTATCAATTGGAATATTTGGTACAAACGTTACATTGACTTCTTCATCGCTATGTGTTTCATTATGCAAGCCAACCATTTCTTCAATTTCAGTTAATTGTTCAACATGTGCCATATCTTCATCTTGATATGGCATGTCCTCATCGGCTCCATCCACCTCTACATGACCCATAGGCTTTGTTTTGATAACTGCAGCCCAGTGACGCTTATCAGTTCGCACTTCAGGATAGGGTACATAATACACCTGTCTAGCTTTTTGTACAATTATGAAGGGATCATAGAGATCTTATTTTCGATTCATCTTGATATCTACAATATCATATGGTAGATGAACTTTGGTTCCTTTGTTCCGTCTAGGATCAAACCATTGGCAATAAAACAAGGCTACTTTGTGAGGCAATTTGTAATACTCCAACTCGAAGATATGTTGGATGACTCCATAGAAATCATCTTCCCCTCCTCCAGTAACCCCTTTCACATAAACTCCACTATTTATGGTTTTCTTACCCTGAGACCAAGCTTTTGTGTGAAATTTGTACCCATTAATGTAATACTTGTGCCAAGTTTTAACCATTGAGTTAGGACCCCAAGCTAATGATAACAAGTTAGGGTCAGTCACGCCATTTTCCTTGTCAATGGCCTATACAAACATGATATTCACAATATGCTTCGTATGGAAGATCCCAAAATATGCTTCGTTTAGTCCAATTATGGCTAACTCCATATCCAGACAATTTAGTATGTGCATTATCTATCACTCGTGGAATATTGTGAACCAAACCCCAAACTTCTTCACCATTCAATATTGGAGGAGGTTCATCCTTCACAACCCTATTTTTAGTGAACCCTTTTTTACTTCTTCTAAATGCATGATTATGAGGTAAGAAACGACGGTGACAATCAAACCATGAATTTTTTCCACCGTATTTTAAAGTAAAAGCCTTATTTCTATCCATACACACCGGACATGCCAACTTACCTTGGGTACTCCATCCAGATAACATGCCATATGCAGGAAAATCGTTAATTGTCCACATTAAGGTTGCCCTCATTACAAAGTTTTGTTTCAGGGAAATATCATAAGTCAAAGCCCCTTCACTCCACAATTGTTGAAGCTCGTCTATTAATGGTAGTAAATACACATCAATGTTTGCTTTTGGGTTAGATGGTCCAGGTATGAGACAAGTCAAAAACATGAATGGTTTAGTCATGCACATTTCGGGCGGGAGATTATACGGGGTCACAACAACAGGCCAACAAGAATATGGGGATGAAGATGCCTGAATGTATGGCGTGAAGCCATCAGAACATAACCCAAGCCTTACATTTCTTGGTTCATTTGCGAAGTCTGGATACCTTGCATCAAAATGATTCCAAGCTTCCCCATCAGATGGATGACGTAAAATGCCTGAACTTGATCTATTATGTTGATGCCATCTCATTTGGGCAGCAGTTTCCGTTGATGCATACAATCTTTTTAACCTAGGAGTGATTGGCATATAGAACATCCTCTTAACTGGAATGTCTTTGTGGTTACCTATCCCAGGCTTACGAGGAACATATCGGGGTTCATGACAAAACCTACACTCTATATCTGCACTATTCTCTTTGTAGTACAACATGCACCCTTTAACACAACAATCAATTTTCTCAGACTTCAATCCTAGCATTGTCACCAATTTTTTCGCTTGGTAAATTTTTTTTGGAAGTGAATCCTTAAAAGGACACACATCTACAAGCATGGTTGCAAAGAAATCAAGACATTTCTGCGGAACATTCCAATTTGATTTGCAAGCTAAAAGTTTCACACATATTAAAAGTTTTGAATCAGAAGCCCCCTCATATAAGGGTTTGTTTGCAGCAGTTAACAAATCATAAAAGTCTTGAGCATCCTCATTTGGAGGCTCTTCATTAATCTCTTCCTCGTTGCCCTCATCACCCATATTTTGGAAGTCATAAGTTGGACCAAATGCATCATCGACCATATGTTGCATTAACGTAAATGGATCATCGTTATCAATATATCCACTACTACTTGGAACATTTTCTGGGTCAACATGTGGAGCTTCTTCACCATGCTGAGTCCAATACCAATAATTTGGTTGGAACCCAAACCTATACAAGTGAAGTTTGACTTCACTTGCAGACAATACACCGCTTTACATACAATTGTGACAAGGACATCTGATGCCACCATCTTCTACAAACTGATTACGACTTATTGCCTTTGTTATAAACTCTTCAACACCTTTTGCAAATGCTGGTTTCAACCCCCCTCGTTGAACATAAAGTCTATCATATACCCAACTACGATCTGGGTGGTAGCCATCCATACTTTGAAGGACAAACAAAGAATTGAGGAGCAACAGAACTGCTAACATAATGTAAAATAGAATAGTATAGTAAAATAAAATCAAAAAGATAATTCACATCAAATAGAATAGTATAGTATAGTAAAATCAAATAGAATAGTATAGTAAAATCAACTCAAATCAAATCAGGACTCAATTTATTGAAACAAGGAAGCAAATGCAAATGTATCATTATAGCAAATTATTGCAACTTTCACTTGTCTTTTTTGACACACACATTAATCATGCTTTGCCCATTCAATATTTACTATCACAATTTTTATTTCAACCGCTTGGACCACTTTTTTTAATTATTTATGAATTGAACTAGACTCATGTGATACTTAGTTCATTGAGCACCAAAAATGATGGGAATGAAACATACCGGCTTGCTTGCAGTGCT
>NW_027339431.1:3169919-3170488 GCF_000331145.2 Cicer arietinum | reverse complement strand
ATAGAGAGGCAGCCAGAATCAAGCATTTTTCATAGGTATCTTTACTTATGAGTTATATATATATGTCCATTCATTCTATTCTATTTTTCCAGGCATATATTCAGCAGCTTGAATCAAGCAGGATTAGGCTTAATCAGATGGAACAAGAACTAACACATGCTAGAAATCAACAGTTAAACATGAACACAGTACCTAACTATCCTAATTGAACACGAACAGCAACCGAGTTCTCTCAGACTCACCATTAGTTCTCAGATTCAACAGTTAACTCACATAACAACTACATGTAAATAAACAATGAAACTGAACACAATACCTAATATCAAGATGTAAATAAACAATAAAAATGCAATAGTTAACACATGAACACAATACCTAACTATCCTAATTGAACATGAACAACAACCAAGTAACAGAGATTGGTTCGAGAAAGAAGCAACCATTGTACTCTATTGTGTTTTTGTTTCACTACAACACTATTAACTACAACATTATGTAAGATTTATCAGTAAGACTTGAGGCTTTTTCAATAAGACTCCATTCAGTGAAAATGGTTAGGGTTTTCAATA
>NW_027339431.1:3168587-3169865 GCF_000331145.2 Cicer arietinum | reverse complement strand
GATTTCAGTAAAAATTGATTTCAGAAAATGAAAAGATATTAAAGGAAGATAACTTACCTTAAGAGATAGTGATCATCACGGCGGAGCGAAGCAGGGATGCGGAGGGTTCGGACAAGAAGAAGGAGCGAAGCGAAGTAGCTCGAACGAGAAGGCTTTGGGATGCGGAGGAACGAGACGGGCTTTGGGATGCGGAGGAGCTTAGGGCTTAGGGCTCATACGATTCGGACAAGAAGAAGGGGTTAAGGCTCATACGATTTATGGGTTTACCTTATACAATTTCTGGGTATTAAGAAATTTCTGGGTTCTGGAAGCATTTAGAAGGCAACCTATGTTAACATCCCTTGATAAAATTAATTTAGTATCAGTTGAGGACCTTTTTTTAAAAAATTAAACAGAAATTTTTTCTAAAAAATAGACATTACCTACGGATAAGCTGTAGTAAAAATAATACGAAAATTTTTGGCAAAAGTTAGGATTGTATTTTTTTTTTCATTACCCACGGATTTTTTAATTTTACTTACGGAATTACCGTGGTAATTAATTAAAAAAAAATTATTTTATACAACAATACACACGGTTTTTCCGTGGGTAACAATTAATTTATCCACGGATTATGATCCGTGGCTAATTTTCCGTAGGTATACAAATATTTTCTTGTAGTGTGTCCAACTAGAGTTTTTAACCAATCTTGTCTATCCAATAGGTGTGTTTGTGTCATTGGATGAACATTTAGTTCATTTTCGTCCTCTCTAGGCTTATTCTTGTCCAATAACGTTTTTAACCAATCTTGTTCATCCAATAAGTTCCTTTGTGTCATTGGATTAACATTTAGGTCATTTTCGTCCTCCCTAAGGTTATTCTAGTCCAATTAAAGTTTTTAACCAATCTTGTGCATTCAAGAGGTGTCTTTGTATCATTGGATAAACATTTATGTCATTTTCGTCCTCACTAGGCTTATTCTTGTCCAATTAGGGTTTTTAACAAATCTTGTGCATCCAATAAGTTAATTTGTGTCATGGGATTAACATTTAGGTCATTTTCATCATCCCTAGGCTGATTCTTGTCCAATTAGGGGTTTTAACCAATCTTGTGCATCCAATAGGTGTCTTTGTCTCATTGGATGAACATTTAGATCATTTTCTTCCTTTATAAACTTTTTCTTGTCCAACTAGGGTTTTTATCCAATCTTGTCCATCCAATAGGTGTGTTTGTGTCATTGGATGAACATTTAGGTCATTTTCGTCCTCGCTTGGCTTATTCTTGTCCAATTAAAGTTTT
>NW_027339431.1:3160043-3168570 GCF_000331145.2 Cicer arietinum | reverse complement strand
ATTGGATGAACATTTCGGTCATTTTCGTTCTCCCTAGGTTTTTTCTAGTCCAATTAGGATTTTTAACCAATCTTGTCCATCCAATAGGTGTTTTTGTGTCATTGGATGAACATTTAGGTCATGTTCGTCCTCTCGTGGCTTATTCTTGTCCAATTAAAGTTTTTAACAAATCTTGTGCATCCAATAGGTGTGTGTGTGTCATTGGATGATCATTTAGGTCATTTTCGACCTCCCTAGGTTTATTCTACTCCAATTATGGTTTTTAACCAATCTTGTGCATCCAATAGGTGTGTTTGTGTCATTGGATGAACATTTAGTTCATTTTCCTCCTCCATAGGCTTATTCTTGTCCAATAACATTGTTAACCAATCTTGTGCATCCAATAAGTTCATTTGTGTCATTGGAGGAACATTTAGGTCATTTTCGTCCTCCCTTGGTTTATTCTAGTCCAATTAGGGTTTTTAACCAATCTTGTGCATCCAATAGGTGGGTTTGTGTATTTGGATGAACATTTAGGTCATTTTCTTCCTCCCTAGGTTTATTCTAGTCCAATTATGGTTTTTAACCAATCTTGTGCATCCAATAGGTGTGTTTGTGTCATTGGATGAACATTTAGGTCTTTTACGTCCTCCCTAGACTTATTCTTGTCCAACTAGGGTTTTTAACCAATCTTCTGCATCCAATAGGCGTCTTTGTGTCATTTGATGAACATTTAGGTCATTTTCGTCCTCCCTAGGTTTATTCTTGTCCTATTAGGGTTTTCAAACCAATCTTGTGCATCCAATAGGTGTCTTTGTGTCATTGGAAGAACATTTATGTCATTTTCGTCCCACTAGGCTTATTCTTGTCCAATTAAGGTTTTTAACCAATCTTGTGCATCCAATAAGTTCATTTGTGTCACGGGATTAACATTTAGGTGATTTTCATCCTCCCTAGGCTTATTCTTGTCCTATTAGGGTTTTCAAACCAATCTTGTGCATCCAATAGGTGTCTTTGTGTCATTGGACGAATATTTAGATCTGTTTCATCCTTTATACACTTATTCTTGTCCAACTGGAGTTTTTAACCAATCTTGTCCATCCAATAGGTGTGTTTTTGTCATTGGATGAACATTCAGTTCATTTTCGTCCTCCCTAGGATTATTCTTGTCCAATAACGTTTTTAACCAATCATGTTCATCCAATATGTTCCTTTGTGTCATTGGATTAACATTTAGGTCATTTTCGTCCTACTTAAGGTTATTCTAATCCAATTAAAGTTTTTAACCAATCTTGTGCATTCAACATGAGTCTTTGTATCATTGGATAAACATTTAGGTCATTTTCATCATCCCTAGGCTGATTCTTGTCCAATTAGGGGTTTTAACCAATCTTGTGCATCCAATAGGTGTCTTTGTGTCATTGGATGAACATTTAGGTCTTTTTCGTCCTTCCTAGACTTATTCTTGTCCAACTAGGGTTTATAACCAATCTTGTGCATCCAATAGGTGTCTTTGTGTCATTGGATGAACATTTAGGTCTTTTTCGTCCTTCCTAGACTTATTCTTGTCCAACTAGGGTTTATAACCAATCTTGTGCATCCAATAGGTGTCTTTGTGTCATTGGATGAACATTTAGGTCTTTTTCGTCCTTCCTAGACTTATTCTTGTCCAACTAGGGTTTATAACCAATCTTGTGCATCCAATAGGTGTCTTTGTGTCATTGGATGAACATTTAGGTCTTTTTCGTCCTTCCTAGACTTATTCTTGTCCAACTAGGGTTTATAACCAATCTTGCGCATCCAATAGGCGAGTTTGTGTCATTTGATGAACATTTAGGTCATTTTCGTCCTCCCTAGGTTTATTCTAGTCCATTTGGGTTTTTAACAAATCTTGTGCATTCAATAGCTGTCTTTGTGTCATTGGATGAACATTTATGTTATTTTCTTCCTCACTAGGATTATTCTTGTCCAATTAGGGCTTTTCACCAATCTTGTGCATCCAATAAGTTCATTTGTGTCAGAGGAGTAACATTTTGGTGATTTTCGTCCTCCATAGGCTTATTCTTGTGCAATTAGGGGTTTTAACCAATCTTGTGCATCCAATAGGTGTGTTTGTGTCATTGGATGAACATTTAGGTCATTTTCGTCCTCCCTAGGCTTATTCTTGTCCAATTAGGGTTTTTAACCAATCTTGTGGGTCCAATAGGTGTGTTTGTGTCATTGGATGAACATTTAGTTCAATTTCGTCCTCCCTAGGCTTATTCTTGTCCAATAATGTTTTTAACCAATCTTGTTCATCCAATAAGTTCCTTTGTGTCATTGGATGAACATTTCGGTCATTTTCGTTCTCCCTAGGTTTTTTCTAGTCCAATTAGGGTTTTTAACCAATCTTGTCCATCCAATAGGTGTTTTTGTGTCATTGGATGAACATTTAGGTCATGTTCGTCCTCGCGTGGCTTATTCTTGTCCAATTAAAGTTTTTAACTAATCTTGTGCATCCAATAGGTGTGTTTGTGTCATTGGATGAACAATTCGGTCATTTTCGTCCTCCCTAGTTTTATTTTAGTCCAATTTGTATGAAATTATGGCCTCTATTTGTTAAAAAATATATGAGTAATGTCTTTACTAATTTTACAAGATTATTAATCAGATTAACAATGATGGGTTACGAAATTTATTCAGGAACAAAGATTCACAATTGCATGAATTATCAATATAAGAGTACAGATACAATGTTTATTCAAAAGATTAATCAAGACAGAAATTCACCAATACAAACATTCAAGAATAGGCATTCAAGCAATATCAAAATAAAGAGAAAAGATAAGAAAATCGTGCACCAGGATTTATACTGGTTCGGCTATCTGTTTGATAGCCTACATCCAGTCCTGAAATCTAAACCAGATTTCAGCCTTTCTAATAGAATCGACTTGAGTACGTTTTACAGATTTCCCAGCTCACACATGGCCTATCTATCCAACTCACTCGCTTCTATTACAATGCCACCTTATCCCTAGAGTTAGTTGCCAAACCCTCACGAGATCAAGATGAGACTTCTTCTTGATGAACACACGCACCAACAAAGATAGTCACCAGTTTACACTACTGGATTTCCAGAACTTTCTTTACAGATTGTTTTTACAGAAAAGATAAAAGAGGACAAATGATGATGACTCAATCACAATATGAATTTCACACAAAACGGATTTGCCAAATGAGTATTTTGTGTGTGGTTACAATTATTTCTTTCAAAGTGTTTTTCCTGGTTTATGTATTGTGAAAACATGTAATGAATAATTGTTTCAAGTGTAGTGTATTGGTTGTTTTGAAAATGTGTTTGAATCATCTTATATATATTCAGAAAAACATCAGGACAATCGATTTCTCAATCGATTTTATAAAATTTTAAAACCAGCTTAATCGATTGCCCAATCGATTATCGCGTTTCTTGTTTTTCTTGAATCTTGAAAATGTAAGAATGAATCGATTTGCCAATCGATTCTTTTAATGCATAAATCAGAAACTGATACTAAGATTATATCCGAATCGATTGAGTAATCGATTATAGGTGTTTTATTCAAACAACGAGATCAAAACAATCGATTGCTCAGTCAACGCATATTCATAGTCATAATCGATTTTGCAATGAGCTGAATTCTTCCTGTAACTCAAGCATTTAGTTCAATCGATTTGGCTGATCACAGTGACTTAGACATTTTTAATGCAATCGATTTGCCAATCGACTTGGCTGGTCACAGTGACTCCAATGTTTTAATCCAATCGATTTAGCTTGTTACAATAGCTCAGCTATTTTGGTTCAAATCGATGTGCCAAGCGATTATGCAACATGTTTCTGATAAATGATTAACCAGTTCATTCTGTCAATCGATTACCTAATCGATTGCCACAAAACTTGCAGTTTTAGAAACTTAATTCAAGTGATTTTCCAATCGATTTGGTTGATCATAGAACTCATTCCTAATGAAAAACTTTCACAATCGATTTGTCAATCAATTGATTCAGTAAGTGGTTGGTTCTATGAATCACAAAATCGATTACTCAATTGATGTCCCAACCGATTGTCCAATTGATTGGATTAAACCCAGAACTCAAGTTTCACTAAAAGCCTTTAAGTAATCGATTTCCCAATCGATTTACTTAGTAAAAACTTTTGTTCTGAGTCAGACAATCGATTGCCCAATTGATTCATCAATTGACTTATCAGTTGATTGATTTACTTTCTTATTTTATGATTTCATTTTTACTTTGGCAAATACTTAAGTATGGAACCATAGTGATGAGTCTACTAAATAACTACTATAACCACTAATCACACTATACATATTTGCATCTTTCTCAAGCACATCCTCCAATTTTGGTTGATTCCTTGAGTTCCAAGCTTTTGTTCCAAGTGTATAGTGTTTGCTTGTTTTTTCCTGAAATGTTACTCAGTTCAACCTGTTAGATTTATCAAATGATACATGTACATTGTATGTTTGTTAATTATGTCAAAATCATGATCAAGAGGACTTATGTCTAACAATCTCCCCCTTTTTGATTAAATGACAAACATACAATTTTAACTTGAGTTTAACATTTCAAAACTTAAAAAAATAGTTATTGTTATTTAAAAAGACTCCCCCTGAATTTTGGAGTTCATGATTCCTTTACCAAGGCTTTAACATTATCAATCATAGAATAATCAGAGACTGTTAAAATCAATCAACAGAATTAATATCAGAGTACCAAATCAGTTTCAGAGCAGCAACACAAAATTCATCAAATTAGCAGTGCAGTATCAGAGCTATATTGCTACACAAGATTTTATCAATTTTCAGTATCAGATCTATTTCACACAGGTTAGCATACAGAGCTATTTTCAACATACAGTATAATAGCTATCACAATCAGAGCTAACTCTTACAAACTACATTATCAGAGCTATTTAACAATTTAGCAGTTGGTATCAGAGCAATTCAGAACTTTATAGAATTTGGTATCAGATCAACACAAGTTATAATGCAGTACTTTGTATCATAGAAACAATGCATATGATGCAGTAAACAAGTTAAATGCAGTAAGCTCTCCCCCTTTGTCATTTAAAGCAAAAAGATATTAACAGAAGAGAATATGACAAAGTTATAATAGAACATTTCAATACAATAATAGAACATTACAAAACAACAAAGAAACCAAAGTCCTAGTCAACTAATCTAGGGCTGTTCCTCATTATTACCAGCGGGAGAGGTAGAGACTGCTGTATTAGCCTCAGCCAGTGTCTCCTCTCCATGAGGTTCAGTGCTATCTAAGTTGGTTGGGTTTTGATATTCTGTTGCTTGACGGCCTATATCTACAATATCTTCAAATGACAGCTTAAGGCCTAAGTGTTCTTGTATTGGAGTCACATCCTGAGCAACTGAATTGAGCGATGCTTGGAGAGTCCTTAGAGATGCTTCGACTCTTGCATTATGAGCAGCTTGATTCTCCATGAATTCCAGCAACTTAGTTAAAACCTCAGAATGGGCTTCAACAAGCTCAGCTTGTTCCGCATTTGGATGAGCTTGTTCAGCATTTGGCTGAGCTCGAGTCCAAATTCCATTTATTCGTTTCAATTGCATTTGGTTTACAATTGATTTGGGATTCAACTGGCTCAGCTTGTTCCGCATTTGGCTGAGCTTGTTCAACATTTGGTTGAGCTCGAGTCCACATGTTGTTTATTCGTTTCAATTGCATTTGGTTTACAATTGATTCTCCAAAAGTGAGAGTAGTTTTGGAAGATTCTTCATTGACAACAGAAACTTTAAAATGTCTCATAATCTTTGTGATGTTTTGTGATTCTTCATTGACCTTCATTTGACCTATAGGAAGTGATAGCTTTTCGACGAATCCCTCAATCATCAGGTCCTGAATAGCAATGTGCCTGTCTACTGATGTTTCGCATGCTTCATCAGTAGAATCTGCCTCGGTTCTTCCATCAATAGATTCACCATAGAATGGCAAACCTAAAAGTTCAGAAAATTCCTCAAAAGACATGGAAATTTTCTTTCCTTTTACTTCATATTTAAAGCATGTGGCGGTGAGACTGAAGTTGGAATAGAATGCCTTAATGAGCTTTGGATATATGTTAAGAGAGCATGAGAGAAATCCTTCTAAACCATGAAACCGCAAATGATTTTGAAATGAAAAACCATTTGAATCAAAATAAGCAAAATCCATGGTTCGTGCCTCATGTATTTTTCGTTTGAGGAAAGTAGGTGGTAGATCAAAGTCTTCAGCTTGTTTGCCTTTAGCAGGTTGAGGTTTCTTGGGTTGAGGAGAAGAGATAGGTTTCTTCTTTTTCTGAGCTGTATCCTTCATAGCATCAGCCATTAACTTTTCAGTGGGAAGAGCCTTCCTCTTTTTTGATTTCTCTTGTTCAATGACAATGCCCTTTCCCTTATCTTTTGCCATGATTTTATGTGTTGCGATGGAGACTCTCTTTGAAGTCGGTGGAGGTGATGGGGTTCTTCCACTTGAAGATGATGATGGTGATGGTGATCTTGCAGAGGTTTGCTTTACTCTTGCCATTAGTAAGATTAAAGATTTTTTTTTTTTAGAAGTGTTTTAGAATATTGAGAAGTATGTAAGGCTTACAGAGAAAGATCAAAAAGCTGTGAGAAGTTTGAGAAATATTGGAAAAGTGAGATGGGGAATCGATTTAGGGTTTTAGTAGGGTTTAAGTATTCCTGTTCAAAATCGATTCGTCAATCGATGTTGTTAAGTTCTTTGTGCATGCTACGTCGATTTCTCAATCAATTAAGTTACCGTTACTGTAGGGAGTTGAACGATCTCAGTCATATTTGTCTCCAACGGCTAGTAAATTTTTTGTAGCAGTCATATTTCAAATCGATTCCCAAATCGATTGTCTTTTAATTACTAAATCGATGTCCCAATCGATTTCCATATCAGTTTAGGAAACTGCTCATCTCAGCATCGATTTCCAAATCGATTCCTTTAAGTGCAGGTTTTAAAATTCTGACTCAATCGATTTCCCAATCGATGCTCGGGTTGCAACTCCTTTACAGATTTCTCCTATTATGTTGTCAATGGGATGGTTTTTGTTAAAAGTCATATTTCAAATCGATTCCCAAATCGATTGTCTTTTAATTACTAAATCGATGTCCCAATCGATTTTCATATCATTTCAGGAAACTGCTCATCTCAGCATCTATTTCCAAATCGATTCATTTAAGAGCAGGTTTTAAAATTCTGACTCAATCGATTTCCCAATCGATGCTCGGGTTGCAACTCCTCTAGAGATTTCTCCTATTATGTTGTCAATGGGATGGTTTTTGTTAAACTTCCATTCCTTTGGTAAGTCATCTTCCCTAATAGGTTCTATACAATCAATGTTGTTTGGAGGTACTGTTTCATTAGGTTCTATTGGTTCAGATTCTACAATTTCATCCAAAGAATCACCAACTATAGGAGGAGTGCTGTTCAAGTTTTCAACAATTATTTCATCAAATTTTACATGAACAGATTCCTCTATAGTTTTAGTTCTTTTATTGTAGATCCTATAAGCCTTACTAGATTGTGAATAACCTAGAAAAATACCCTCATCTGCCTTAGGATCAAACTTTCCTAGATGTTCTTTGCCATTGTTTAATACAAAGCATTTGCATCCAAAGACCCTAAAGTAAGAGATGTTTGGTTTTCTACCCTTGTATAACTCATAGGGAGTTTTTCTAAGTATTGGCCTTATTAGAACTCTATTAATTACATGTGTAGTTGTGTTTATAGCATCAGCCCAGAAATACTTAGGAAGATTTGAGTCTTTAATCATAGTTATAGCTAGTTCCCCTAAAGACCTATTCTTCCTTTCTACAACTCCATTTTGTTGTGGAGTTCTAGGGGCTGAGTATATATGGTGAATTCCATTTTGTTCACAGTAGTTATTAAAGGATTCATTTTGGAATTCTCCACCATGATCACTCTTGATGGAGATTATTTTCTGGTTCTTCTCATTTTGAACTAAATTTGCAAATCTTTTGAAAATAGAGAAGGCCTCACTCTTGTGAGTAAGAAAAAATGTCCAAGTATACCTAGAGTAATCATCTACTAACACATAACCATACAAGTTTCCTCCACAGCTTTTAACTTGAGATGGACCAAACAGGTCCATATGTATTAATTGTAAAACCTTATTGGTTTGAACTAAATCTATTGGGGGAAAGGATGACTTAACTAACTTACTTTTCTCACAGAAATCACACAACTTATCCTTAGTGAACTTTCTGTTTGGGAGTCCTAGAACTAATTGTTTACTAACTAGTTTGTTAAGGTGATCTATATGTATATGAGCTACTCTCTTATGCCATAACCAGTTTTCATCAGAATTGGATAATAAACAGCAAATAGTACTAGCAGGCAAAGCATTAAAATCAAGCATGTATATGTTATTGACCCTGTCACCTACCATCTTTATGTCTTTATTTTCCTTGTGCTCAATTATACAAGACTGAGATGTAAAACATACCTGGAATCCCTTATCGCAGAGTTGACTTAT
>NW_027339431.1:3157277-3160001 GCF_000331145.2 Cicer arietinum | reverse complement strand
TGGATGTCAAGCATATCTGCAAAATGTAATTTAAATTTTGGTTTTAGGTACCCAATTCAGATTGGGTCCTGGAGGGTTAGTTTCAAACATTGGTGTCTTTACTTTCCAAATCTGTTTCCATCCTTTGTTAGCCAGTTTTTTCAGTTTACAATTAAAAACAATATGACCCTTTTTACAGCAAAAGTGACATGAAACAGCAGAGGATGAATTCTGATTTGGTTTAGTGAAGATATCATGCATATGCTTAGATCTAACAAACTTCTGATTCTTTTTAGCATTCCTGTTTTGTCTATATCCAATTCCACATTTATTGTGATTCTGTTTAACATTCACATTTGGTCTATAACCAAGTCCAGATTTTTCATTTAGATTCTTTGGTTTCCAAGAAGCATATCTAAATTGTTTTTACCACTATTGAAATTTTCTAAATCACATATCAGTGCATAAGTTTCCTTTTTTAGATTTTCATTTGTGTCTTTAAGAGACTCATGTTTCAGCTTAATCTCTTCATAAAGCATGCACTTTTCTTCTAACAATCTCTTAGTGCTAATTAACTGTTTGATTACATTAACATATTCATCATGTAGTTCATTAAATTCTTCATGTAATTCATCATAAGAAGGATTGGATTTAGAACTTACCTCACTATCAGAATCTGAATCTGTGTTGGCCATTAGACAAAGATTAGTTGCTTTTTCTTCTGAAGATGCAGATGACTCTTCATCATTATCATTCCAAGCTATGTAGGCTTTTCTGGTCTTAGGAGGTGGTTGATTGCCTTTAGCCTTTGCAGTCTTATTTATGTTTTGCAATTGGAAGCACTCAGATTTTATATGTCCTGTCTTCCCACACTCAAAGCAGGTTATCTTGCTGTCATGTGTCTTTGAATTTGAGGGTTTTCTTGATTTGCTATCCTTCTTTTTCATAAACTTTTTGAATTTTCTGACAAGTAATCCAATTTCTAAATCTTCATCGGTCTCACTATTTGAATCGTCAGTGCAGATCTCTTGTTCGGACTATGTTTGATGTGCTTGGGCTTTTAGAGACATCCCTTTTCTTTTTCTGTCAGTCTGTTCAGCCTCACTCAGTCTATGCAGTTCCATCTCATGCTCTCTTAGTTTTCCAAATAGTGTGGCAATTGACATGCTACCAAGGTCTTTTGATTCTGCTATGGCAGTGATCTTGGGCTGCCACTCTCTGGTCAAGCACCTCATCACTTTGCTGATTTGCTGCTCATTGTCAATCACCTTACCAAGAGCATTTAGATGATTGACTATGTGAGTAAATCTTGTCTGCATATCATTAACGAACTCCTCTTTCTTCATGTTTAACAACTCATACTCATGCATTAGCGTGTTGATTCGGGCCCTTTTTACATATGTTGTTCCTTCATGCGTTTGTTGCAATGTGTCCCACATCTCCTTGGCAGTTTTGCAGTTAGACACCCTGAAAAATTCGTCAGCACTTAAAGCAGAGGTAATAATGTTTTTAGCCTTAGCATTGTATCTAACCTTTTACTTGTCATCCTCAGACCAATCTGATATGGGTTGGCACATAGGGACCATCTATTATTGCTTCTAGTATATCAAGACTACATGCTTCAAGAAAAATTAACATTCTCTCTTTCCAATACATGTAGGCAGCCCCATTAAATGCAAGGGGCCTAGCTAAGGATGCACCTTCTCCCAGGAATTCTACATAGGTCATTTTCTTTTATGAGAGTTAGTCTAAAAAGATTAGGCTCTTGATGCCAATTGCAGGAAATTATGGCCTCTATTTGTTAAAAAATATATGAGAAATGTCTTTACTAATTTTACAAGATTATTAATCAGATTAACAATGATCGGTTACGAAATTTGTTCAGGAACAAAGATTCACAATTGCATGAATTATCAATATAAGAGTACATATACAATGCTTATTCAAAAGATTAATCAAGACAGAAATTCACCAATACAAACATTCAAGAATAAGCATTCAAGCAATATCAAAATAAAGAGAAAAGATAAGAAAATCGTGCACCAGGATTTATACTGGTTTGGCTATCTGTTTGATAGCCTACATCCAGTCCTGAAATCTAAACCAGATTTCAGCTTTTCTAATAGAATCGATGTGAATACGTTTTACATATTTTCCAGCTCACACATGGCCTATCTATCCAACTCACTCGTTTCTATTACAATGCTACCTTATCCCTAGAGTTACTCGGCAAACCCTCACGAGATCAAGATGAGACTTCTTCTTGATGAACACACGCACCAACAAAGATAGTCACCAGTTTACACTACTGGATTTCCAGAACTTGCTTTACAGATTGTTTTTACAGAAAAGATAAAAGAGGACAAATGATGATGACTCAATCACAATATGAATTTCACACAAAAAGGATTTGCCAAATGAGTATTTTGTGTGTGGTTACAATTATTTCTTTCAAAGTGTTTTTCCTGGTTTCTGTATTGTGAAAAACGTGTAATGAATAATTGTTTCAAGTGTAGTGTATTGGTTGTTTTAAAACGTGATTGAATCAGCTTATATATATTCAGAAAAACATCAGGACAATCGATTTCTCAATCGATTTTATAAAATTTTAAAACCAGCTTAATCGATTGCCCAATCGATTATCGCATTTCTTGTTTTTCTTGAATCTTGAAAATGTAAGAATGAATCGATTTGCCAATCGATTCTTTTAATGCATAAATCAGAAACTGATACTAAGATTATATC
>NW_027339431.1:3153125-3157245 GCF_000331145.2 Cicer arietinum | reverse complement strand
TTATAGGTGTTTTATTCAAACAACGAGATCAAAACAATCGATTGCTCAGTCAACGCATATTCATAGTCATAACCGATTTGGCAATGAGCTGAATTCTTCATGTAACTCAAACATTTAGTTCAATCGATTTGTAAATCGATTTGGCTGATCACAGTGACTCATACATTTTTAATGCAATCGATTTGCCAATCGACTTGACATGGGACCCATTCAAAGATGATATAAAACTGATAATATTTGTATAAGTACAGTTTTCCAAAACTAAAATACTCCAAACCAAAAAGAAGGACCCCTAGTCCCTATACATCATCCTAATCTGATCATCCTACCAAAAACTATACACCCTGAGTAATCTCCACGCGCCCCGTGAGATCCTCCTAACACAACCGCAGTCAAGCATTCCCATCTCCATCCCTGTCCGTAGGGTACGAACCAGTAGGGCCGTCCTGACTCTCATCTGAGGGCAAAGCCCAGATTTCCACAATAGTGTAAAGGGTCACCAACCAGAAAATAACAGTTAACACATAGCAATTAAGTTTTTGAATGCTCAAAACAACTTTTTAACTAAGCATGCACCTTAACAGGATTTTCAATGTGCGAAAAGTTCATACATTACATTGCCAATGAAAATGAAGGTAAAATGCAGTTCTCGATCTCCTAATTAACACATGATAAAACAAAACATGGATAGATTCATGAGCAATTAATCATACAACTAAAAATGAGGATTTTCACTGAGCCAATCGATTGGGCAATCGATTGGGGTGAAGATTTTTAATGAAAACAGAATCCTGGGCTGAATTCAATCGATTGGTAAATCGATTGATTGGTTCCTGAGCCCCTGGTTTCGAGCCAATCGATTTCCTAATCGATTTGGTGAGGGATTCTTAATGAAAACAGAATCCTGGGCTGAATTCAATCGATTGGTAAATCGATTGATTGGTTCCTGAGCCCCTGACTTAAGGCCTAATCGATTGGGCAATCGATTTCGAAAGGGATTTTAAAAAGGCTGATTTACAAAATCGATTGGCTAATCGATTTTGTGAATTGGCCAAGTCCCTGTTTACCCATCCAATCGATTGGGAAATCGATTTCCCTGATCAGTTTTCCAAAAATTCATGAATTAACCTAAGTCATTCCTAATCAAGTTCACCACTTAACACTTAGCAATTTCTACGCGATTACTACGACACACAAAGGTTCGATAACCATCATACTCACACACAATACACAACACATAGCACTTAACACCTTCATCTCAGTTATCACGATAAATCAAAATTCGAATCACTCAATCATAAACTCAAATCAAACATGACTCGCGTGCCAGGCACCCTAATGCAATGCGTATATGCCAAAATGCATGGACTCGGAATTCCAAACCAAAACCCTCCTCGAAGGGCCGTAAATCATAATTGTACCGCCTATCGCAGGCCAAAGTACCAATTACCGAGGTGCCACCTATCACGGGTCAGCACGATTTACTAAAATGCGTAAATCATAAACGTACCACCTATCACGGGTCAGTACAGTTTACCGAGGTGTCACCTATCACGGGTCAACACGATTTACTAAAAGAAAAAGCGGAAATCGTAAATGTACCACCTATCACGGGTCAGTACAGTTACCATGGTGTCACCTATCACGGGTCAACACGATTTACTAAAATATAAATCGCAAACGTACAACCTATCACGGGTCCGTACAGTTTACCAAGGTGCCACCTATCACGGGTCAGCACAATTCACCAAAAATGTAAATCGTAAATGTACCACCTATCACGGGTCAGTACAGTTACCATGGTGTCACCTATCACGGGTCAACACGATTTACTAAAATGTAAATCGCAAACGTACAACCTATCACGGGTCCGTACAGTTTACCAAGGTGTCACCTATCACGGGTCGACACAATTTACCAAATGAAATGCATGAGCATACACAGACTCCATTCACAACAATCGTTAAGCAAATGCAGATATTAAAAGATTCCCCATTTTTAATACCCATTTAACTTAAACGACTTTCAAACAACATTAATTAAATAAGTCATTAAGAGATTCCCCGTTCTTAATACCGATTTAACTTAATGATTTTCAAAACAAAACGTTAAGCAAACAGTCATATTAAGAGATTCCCCATTCTTAATATACTTTTGACTTAAACGGTTTTCTCGCAAAACATTCAGTAAACGAGTCATTAAGAGATTCCCCATTCTTAATACTCATTTACCGAAACGATTTTCAAAAACGATAGTTAAGTAACCGAGACATTAAGAGATTCCCCATTCTCAACGCCCAGTTAACTTAAACATTTTCCTCAAATACACATTAAGTAAACCGAGGTATTAAAAGATTCCCCATTTTTAATACTCGTTTAACTCTAATGGTTTTCAAATTCCACAGAAACAAATTCAAACATACTTTCACATTCAAACCATAATTCACAACAACCACACCAATTAACAAACATCAAGTTTCATTTACCCATAATCATACGCAATGACATTCAAATTCATTTACCACGAAACATTCATCACTATAAACAAAACCTAACTCTTAGGGTTTTACCCGTAACGCACTAGTTTGGTTTTTCCCCAAATCGACACATTTAACCCTAACAATTTCCTTCCCACACAACTACAGATAAGTCCCTAATGCAATCTAGAAGTTTGGAAGGAGCCCTTACCTCAAAGTTAGCTTTATCGAGAGTTTCCGGTTCCGCGAGAAATTCCGGTAAAATCTCCGCTCGCAACGCCGCTTCCAAGTTAGTGCACTAGCACCGTAGCACGGAGGTGAGCAACTTTCCCTTCTATCTCTTCGAGAAAAGAGGTTTGGATCTAGGAGAAACGGAGGGGTTTGTGTTTGGATCTTAAAAACCGTATTTCTTCGTTTTCGAATCAAAGAGGAAGAGTGGAGTTACGAAAACCTTGATCTAACCCTCACCCAACCTTGGGTCACTAGTTTTGAAGGAAAGGAAGCAACGAAAACGAAAAATGGAGGAGGATGGAAATTTGGTTTTTTCTTGCGTGACTGAGGAAGGAGATGGAAAATTCTATTTTCTCTCCTTTCAATTTCTTTCCTTTGTTTTTCCTTTCTTCCTTTTTCCTTCCTTCCTTTATATACTATTTTCTTTTCCTTTTCCTTCCTTCTAGTTTTCCTTTCTTTTTCCCTCCAAGCAAACATATATAAAAAATAAATATAACTTAACAAATATCTCAAAATCTAGATATTTATTAAATTACCGTTTCACCCGAAACGCCTTAAATTAACCGTAAAGTATTTACCGCAGTTAAATTCAATTTATTTATCGACGGGAAATTCTAATTGGCATCGAAATATCTTTTTGATTATAAAACTCCAAAATATTATTAACTTTGGCTTAAAAGCCTCCGAGCCAAAATCCAAAATATACCAAAAATACATAAAAGGGTACTTTAAAATTATGGGTCTTACATGTCTTTTTAGCCAAAATTATTAATATTTTTGAGTTTATATGACCAAAAAGATATTTTGATGCCGATTAAAATTACTCGTCGATAAATAAATTAAATTAAGTATGGTGAATCCTCTACAAAGAATTTAATTCAGGGGAGTTTGTTAAAAATGTCTCACAATTGCTAAATGTTGTTTATGTCAATTGAGTTGCGACGAGAGTAGATATTTTAACAAAAGTGGTTTGGAGAGGTTTTGGGCGAAATGGTAAATTTAATAAATATCTAAATATTTTGAGATATTTGTTAATTATATTCAATATATATATAATGATTAATTGTTTGGAGGGAAAAAAAGAAAGGAAAGAGAAAGAGAAGAAAAGGAAAGAGAAAGAAAGGAAAAGTAAAAAGGAAAGAAAAAGAAAAGAAAAAGAAAAGAAAGAAAACAGAAGTTCTCCTTCTTCCTCTGCCTCGCGTGAAATCCATTTCTTCTTCTTCCTTCTACCTCCATTTTCGTTGCTTCCTTTTGTTCAAGAGTAGAAACCCAAGGATTGTGGGTGAGTAAGAACAAATTTTCAGCTTCTTCCTTCTTCCCGGATTCAAAAACGGAGTTACGGATTTCAAAACCGTCAAACACAAACCTCCCCGTTTCATCTAGATCTAAGCTTCGTTTCGCGAAGAGATAGAA
>NW_027339431.1:3149500-3152378 GCF_000331145.2 Cicer arietinum | reverse complement strand
TTGTATTTGACGTGTTCATAATTAATGCTTATGAAATTTGATATGTGTATGGTTGGATTTTGTGGAGAAATGAATTGATGTGTTTTGGTGTGAATTGTGGATTGTGGATTGAATTTGTGAATATGTTTGAGTATTAAGAATGGGGAATCTCTTAATGTCTACGTTTACTTAATGTTGTCGTGAAAACCATTAGAGTTAAACGAGTATTAAAAATGGGGAATCTTTTAATATCTCTGTTTACTTACTGTTTGCAGTGAAAATCGTTTAAGTTAAATGAGTATTAAGAATGGGGAAACTCTTAATACCTTTGTTTACTTAATGTTTGTTGTGAAAATCATTAGAGTTAAACGAGTATTAAAAATGGGGAATCTTTTAATATCTCTGTTTACTTACTGTTTGCAGTGAAAATCATTTAAGTTAACTGAGTATTAAGAATGGGGAATCTCCTAATATCTACATTTACTTAATGATTGTCATTCGAATTGTAAGAATTAAATGGGTATTAAAAACGGGGAATCTTTTAATAGCCTTTACTAAATTGTGTTTGTCCGTGAGAGACTGCACTGGTGGTTGTCCGTGAGAGACTACACCCTGGTAATTTGTGTTTTTCTGTGAAGACTGCACAGGTGTTTGTCCGTGAGAGACTACACCCTGGTAAATTGTGTTTGTCCGTGAGAGACTACACCCTGGTAAATTGTGTTTGTTCGTGAGAGACTGCACAGGTGTTTGTCCGTGAGAGACTCAACCCTAGTAAATTGTGTTTGTCCGTGAGAGACTGCACAGGTGTTTGTCCGTGAGAGACTACACCCTGGTAAATTATGTTTGTCCGTGAGAGACTGTACAGGTGTTTGTCCGTGAGAGACTACACCCCGGTAAATTGTGTTTGTCCGTGAGAGACTGCACAGGTGTTTGTCCGTGAGAGACTACACCCTGGAAAATGGTGTTTGTCCATGAGCGACTGCATAGGTGTTTGTCCGTGAGAGACTACACCCTGGAAAATGGTGTTTGTCCATGAGCGACTGCATAGGTGTTTGTCCGTGAGAGACTACACCCTGGAAAATGGTGTTTGTCCATGAGCGACTGCATAGGTGTTTGTCCGTGAGAGACTACACCCTGGAAAATGGTGTTTGTCCATGAGCGACTGCATAGGTGTTTGTCCGTGAGAGACTACACCCTGGTAAATTGTGTTTGTCCGTGAGAGACTGCACAAGTGTTTGTCCGTGAGAGACTACACCCTGGTAAATTGTGTTTGTCCGTGAGAGACTGCACAGGTGTTTGTCCGTGAGAGACTACACCCTGGTAAATTATGTTTGTCCGTGAGAGACTGTACATGTGTTTCTCCGTGAGAAACTACACCCTGGTAAATTGTGTTTGTCCATGAGAGACTACACTCGTGTTCGTTCGTGAGAAACTGTACGTTTAGGATTTACTCCTCTCGCGGAGGGTTTTGTTTAGAATTGAGGTTTAAGACTTGTGATAGGCTAAAATATTAATAAATCGTGCAGGCCTGTAATAGGTGGCACTTGGTAATAAATGTTGGTCTGTGAGAGACTGTACAATTACGATTTTCTACTCCCGAAGAGTTTGATTTAAATTTCGAGTCCATGTGTTTTGGCATATACGCATTGCATTAGGGTGCTTGGCACGCGAGTCGTGTTTGATTCAAGATTATTATTGAGTGTTTGAACTTAAGTTGTCGTGGTAATTGGGTTTTAATTGTCAAGTGTGGATGTTTTGGAATTGTGTGATAGCATATTTGATTGCAAAACTATTTTGGGAATTGTGTGATAGCATGTTTGATTGCAAAACTATTTCGAAGCTCATGATGTTGTAGTGATTGTGTTATAAGTGCTAAGTGTTATGTTTTGGGAATTGTGTGATAGCATGTTTGATTACAAAACTATTTCGAAGCTCATGATGTTGTAGTGATTGTGTTATAAGTGCTAAGTGTTATGTGTTGGAATTGTGTCTTAATGTGATTCAGTTAGTTTATGTATTTTTAGAAAAATATGCAGGGAAACCGATTTCCCAATCGATTTGATTGGTTACAGGAACTCAGCTATTTTGACAAAATCGATGTGCCAATCGATTTTGTAATATGTTTCTTAAAACCATTTACGAAATCGATTGCGCAATCGATTGTTATGTTTCTTGTTTTCTTGAATCTTGAAAAGATAGTGAACTAATCGATTTCCCAATCGATTTGGCCATTACAGTAGCTCAGCTATTTAGGCAAAATCGATTTGCCAATCGATTGAATTGGTTACAGGGGCTCAGCTATTCATTCAATCGATTGCCAGGGGTTCAACTATTCATTCAATCGATTGCCCAATCGATTGATTTAAGCCCAGAGTGCAGATTTCACTAAAAACCATCATCCAAATCGATTTCCCAATCGATTGGCATAGTGGAAATTCTCATTCCGAGTTAGATAATCGATTGCTCAATTGATTTATCAATGTTTTTGTCAGTTATGTATTACTTGATGGATTGAGAACTTTATTTTGATTTCCTTTTTATTTGGCAAGTGTTATATGAACTTTTAAGCATATGGAAAACCCTTTTAAGGTGCATTCTAAGTGGAAAGGTTATTTGTGCATTTAAAAACTTAAATGTTATGTGTTAACTGTTAATTTCGGTTGGTGACCCTTTACAACTATTGTGGAAATCTGGGCTTTGCCCTCAGATGAGAGCCAGGACAATCCTACCGGTTCGTACCCTATGGATGGGAATGTAGAGACCATCTTACTGGTCCGTACCCTGTGGATGGGAATGTAGATGGGAATGCTTGACTGGAGCTATTTAGGAGGATCTTACGGGGCGCGTTGAGATCACTTAGGGCATTTAGTTTGTTTTGGAGAATGATCAGATTAGGTTG
>NW_027339431.1:3148939-3149370 GCF_000331145.2 Cicer arietinum | reverse complement strand
TTTTCCGCTGCTTGTAAATTATAATGACTTAATTATTTATCCAAAGGTATTACCTTATTTATTTCTCTGTTTTATTTTAATTTCTTTTGAAAAAAAAATACACCCTCGCTTTGAAATTCGGGGCGTTACATTGTAGTATCAGAGCTTTGGTTTGGTTTTCTTTGGGGGTTGTGTAGCCTTTGGTTATAGATTGTTGGTCAACCTGTAAGTTGGGAGTTGTTATCTGATCATGCTTCGGTTTAGGTGGGTTGACTTGTCAGGTCCGCAATAATTATTATGTGATGATGTGTTCGGAAGCTAGTTTTGGAATTATTTGAAGTAGTGTTAAGACTCTACTTGATGATGGTTTTATAGGAAAACCATGCCGCGAAGAAGGGATGACGTTCCAAGAGCCAATGCTAATAGGGACGATCGAATGGCGGAGGCTATGA
>NW_027339431.1:3143238-3148233 GCF_000331145.2 Cicer arietinum | reverse complement strand
CTGTCTTACCCTTGGGAATTCAACGTTTCCAAGTTCTTGTGGAAAAATGTAGGGAAGTTGAGGATATGAAGAATAAGAGGGCTAGCCGAGGAGGGAATTTTAGTGCAGGAGGGCCCAATCGGTTAAATTATCAAAACAACAAGGGGAAACAAGTTGCTAAACCTTATAATCGACCACATGATAACAACGGGGGACAGAATAACCCAGGGAACCAAGACTTTGGGAGACAAGTGGGACAAGTGATACGATGTTTCTGATGTGGAGAAGAGGGACATTATGCTAATGCTTGTACCTTTAACAGTCCTACTTGCTACAATTGCCATAAACCAGGACACTTTGCAAAGAATTGCAAGGCTCCAAAGGTGGAACCAATAGTGAATGTAGCTAGGACTACTCTTCCTACTTCTAGAGGACGTGTTTATTGCGTCGGTGCTGACGTTGAAAATTTATCTAGCAATCTGATTCAATGTGACTGTGCGATTACGGGTAACCCTCTAACTGCACTTTCTGATTCTGGGGCAACCCATTCCTTCATTACTATGGATTGTGTGAATTGTTGGAAGTTATCTGTGTCGTCACTACCTTTTGATTTGGTTGTTTTTACGCCTGCTAAGACTTTGACTGAAATTATTGTATGTTTACATTGCCATTTAATTGTCCATAATAGAGATTTCTCGATTAATTTGATTTGTTTACCTCTACAATAACCCAAGATCATGATTTGTACAATTAGGGTTTTTAACCAATCTTTTGCATCCAATAGGGGTGTTTGTGTCATTGGATGAATATTAATGTCATTTTCATCCTCCCTAGGCTTATTCTTGTCCAATAACATTTTTAACCAATCTTGTGGATCCAATAACTTCATTTGTGTCATTGGACGAACATTTAGGTCATTTTCGTCCTCCCTAGTTTTATTCTAGTCAAATTATGGTTTTTAACCAATCTTGTGCATCCAACAGGTTTTTAACCAATCTGGTGCATTTAATAGGTGCCTTTGTGTCATTGGATTAACATTTAGGTCAATTTCGTCCTCACTAGTTTTAATCTTGTCCAATTTGGGTTTTTAACCATTCTTGTGCATCCAATAAGTTCATTTGTGTCTTTGGATGAACATTTAGGTCATTTTCGTCCTCCATAGGTTTATTCTAGTCAAATAAGGGTTTTTAACAAATCTTGTGCATCCAATAGATTTGTTAGTGTCATTGGATGAAAATTTAGGTCATTTTCCTCCTCCCTAGGTTTATTATAGTCCATTTAGGGTTTTTAACCAATCTTGTGCATTCAATATGTGTCTTTGTATCATTGGATGAACATTTATGTCATTTTCGTCCTCATTAGGCTTATTTTTGTCCAATTAGGGTTTTTAACCAATCTTGTGCATTCAATAGGTGTCTTTGGGTCATTGGATGAACATTTATGTTCATTTCGTCCTCACTAGGCTTATTCTTGTCCAATTAGGGTTTTTAACCATTATTGTGCATCCAATAAGTTCATTTGTGTCATTAGATTAAAATTTAGGTCATTTTCGTCCTTCCTAGGTTTATTCTTGTCCAATTAGGGTTTTTAACCAATCTTGTGCATCCAATAAGTTCATTTGTGTTATTGGATGAACCTTTAGGTCATTTTCGTCCTTCCTAGGTTTATTCTTGTCCAATAAGGGTTTTTAACCAATCTTTTGCATCCAATTAAAATGTTTGATTCATTGGATGAAAATTGAGGTCATTTTCGTCCTCCCTAGGTTTATTCTAGTCTAATTAGGGTTTTTAACCAATCTTGTGCATTGAATATGTGTCTTTGTGTCATTGGATGAACATTTATGTCATTTTCATCCTCACTAGGCTTATTCTTGTCCACTTAGGGTTTTTAACCAATCTTGTGCATCCAATAAGTTCATTTGTGTCATTGGATGAACATTTAGATCATTTTCATCCTTTAAAGACTTATTCTTGTCCAACTAGGGTATTTCACCAATCTTGTGTAATTAGGGTATTTTCACCAATCTTGTTTAAAGACTCATTTTCGTCCGCCCTAGGCTTAATCTTGTGTAATTAGGGTATTTCACCAATCTTGTGCATCCAAAAAGTTCATTTGTGTAATTGGATTAATTTTTAGGTCATTTTCGACCTCCCTGTGTTTAATTTAGTCCAATTAGGGTTTTTAACCAACCTTGTGCATTAAATAGGTGTCTTTGTGTCATTGGATTAACATTTAGGTCATTTTTTACCTCACTAGGCTTATTCTTGTCCAATTAAGGTTTTTAAGCCATAGGTGTGTTTGTGTCATTAGATGAACATTTAGGTCATTTTCGTCCTCTCAAGATTTATTCTTGTCCAACTAGGGTTTTTAACCAATCTTGTGCATTCAATAGGTGTCTTTGTGTCATTGGATTAACATTTAGGTCATTTTCATCCTCCCTAGGCTTATTCTTGTCCAATAACATTTTTAACCAATCTTGTGGATCCAATAAGTTCATTTGTGTCATTGGACGAACATTTAGGTCATTTTCGTCCTCCCTAGCTTTATTCTAGTCCAATTAGGGTTTTTAACCAATCTTATGCATCCAGTAGGTGTGTTTGTGTCATTGGATGAACATTTAGGTCATTTTCGTCCTCCCTAGCTTTATTCTAGTCCAATTAGGGTTTTTAACCAATCTTGTGCATCCAATAAGTTCATTTGTGTCATTGGATTAACATTTAGGTCATTTTTTACCTCACTAGGCTTATTCTTGTACAATTAGTGTTTTTAACCAATCTTTTGCATCCAATAGGGGTGTTTGTGTCATTGGATGAATATTTAGGTCATTTTCGTCCTCCCTAGCTTTATTCTAGTCCAATTAGGGTTTTTAACCAATCTTCTGCATCCAATAAGTTCATTTGTGTCTTTGGATGAACATTTAGGTCATTTTCGTCCTCCCTAGCTTTATTCTAGTCCAATTAGGGTTTTTAACCAATCTTCTGCATCCAATAAGTTCATTTGTGTCTTTGGATGAACATTTAGGTCATTTTCGTCCTCCCTAGCTTTATTCTAGTCCAATTAGGGTTTTTAACCAATCTTCTGCATCCAATAAGTTCATTTGTGTCTTTGGATGAACATTTAGGTCATTTTCGTCCTCCCTAGCTTTATTCTAGTCCAATTAGGGTTTTTAACCAATCTTCTGCATCCAATAAGTTCATTTGTGTCTTTGGATGAACATTTAGGTCATTTTCGTCCTCCCTAGCTTTATTCTAGTCCAATTAGGGTTTTTAACCAATCTTCTGCATCCAATAAGTTCATTTGTGTCTTTGGATGAACATTTAGGTCATTTTCGTCCTCCCTAGCTTTATTCTAGTCCAATTAGGGTTTTTAACCAATCTTCTGCATCCAATAAGTTCATTTGTGTCTTTGGATGAACATTTAGGTCATTTTCGTCCTCCCTAGCTTTATTCTAGTCCAATTAGGGTTTTTAACCAATCTTCTGCATCCAATAAGTTCATTTGTGTCTTTGGATGAACATTTAGGTCATTTTCGTCCTCCCTAGCTTTATTCTAGTCCAATTAGGGTTTTTAACCAATCTTCTGCATCCAATAAGTTCATTTGTGTCTTTGGATGAACATTTAGGTCATTTTCGTCCTCCCTAGCTTTATTCTAGTCCAATTAGGGTTTTTAACCAATCTTGTGCATCCAATAGGTGTCTTTGTGTCATTGGAGGAACATTTAGATCATTTTCATCCTTGATAGACTTATTCTTGTCCAACTAGGGCATTTAAACAATTTTGTCCATCCAATAGGTGTGTGTGTGTCATTGGATGAACATTTGGGTCATTTTCGTCCTCCCTTGGCTTATTCTTGTTCAATTAGGGTGTTTAACCAATCTGGTGCATTTAATAGGTGCCTTTGTTGTTGGACTTTAGTCCTTTGAATCCTAAATTTTGACATAATTAACAATTCAACAATGTTCATACACTACATGATAAATCTAATATTTGAATTGAGCAAGATTTCAGGAACAACAATCAAATCCTACACACTTGGAACATGTTGCTTGGAACACAAGAAATCAACAAAAGTTGATTTTTGACTAAAGCAAATCGATTGGGAAATCGATTTCATAACAAGGGTGTAAGGAAATACAACTGTTTGTGTTGGTATAATCGATTGGGCAATCGACTGACTAAATTAAAAATGAAAATTGCACAAGTCAGTAGCACCCCGGTTTTGAGGGTAATCGATTGACAAATCAATTATACATTTCACAAATAAACCTAATTGAAATAAATCGATTGGCAAAGTCACAGTGGCACCCCAGTTTTAAGGGTAATCGATTGGCAAATCGATTTCTTAAATATCATTTGCAAAATAACTTTCCCTGTGACAAACACAATCGATTGGACAATCTATTGTGTGAAATTTCAATCAAGTTAAGTTTGGTTGCAATCGATTGGCAAATTGATTGAACTAAACCCCAGGTAAAAACGTTTTCAAACAAATACATACAAATCGATTGGCACGTCGATAAACATCAAAATAGCTGAGTCACTGACTTAAACACAATCGATTGGCAAATCGATTGACTGAACTTTTGAAAACCCAGTGAACTCTGAGCTTGTGACCAAATCGATTCTGAGTATTTGTTAATCGATTATGAAGACTAAATAAATCGATTACGAAATCGATTGATATGTGTTTCAGTTTGAACATAACATCTGCAATCGATTACGAAATCGATGCATATCAGTCTTAACATAATTACTGAAAAATGTTGTTTAAAGAATCGATTGGTAAATCGATTGGCTTATATAGTTTCAAGATTCAAGAAAAACAAGACACACGATAATCGATTGGCAAATCGATTAGACCGGTTTTATTACTTTAAGAAATCGATTGGTGAATCGATTGATTAATATGTTTTTCAGAAACTATATAAACTGTCTTCAATCATTCTTTCAATAACAATCAGAAAAACACTTTGAATATTCTTGATATAAAAAAGAACTCTCAATAACACTTGGTTAA
>NW_027339431.1:3137344-3137898 GCF_000331145.2 Cicer arietinum | reverse complement strand
CATCTTCATTCTACATTCTACCTACTTCGAATCTACATCAAATTATTGATATGGCACGTGTAAAACAGACCCAAGCTCGTACTCCATCTCCCTCATCTTCTTCCACAAGTGAAACACCTTCACCCCCACCAACTTTGACAAAGAGAGTACCCATCCCAACTCACAAAATTCTTGCCAAAGATAAGGGCAAAATAATGGAATCAATCCAAGAAAAGACGAAGAAACGTAAGGAACCCCCAACAGAGAAGCTCATGGCTGATGCCATGAAAGAAATATCTCAGAAAAGGAAGAAGAAACCTAATTCTTCACCACCTCCGTGGATGCGATTCAAGCACACCTAGGCATCAAACTGTCGTTTGAAGACATCGCGGATATTGGTCGTCAAGCTGCAGATGAACCTAACCCGGATCCCCTAGATAACCCTGAGACTCACGGTGAGGAGACACCTGCTGAGGTTAATACAGCGGTCTCAACCTCTCCCATAGATGATAGTGAGGACCAGCCTAGACTAGGTGATTAGGACCCTTAGGATCTGTGCTGTTTTGCTCTGACCT
>NW_027339431.1:3114704-3137308 GCF_000331145.2 Cicer arietinum | reverse complement strand
TATATTCATTTGGCTTAATCATCTAAGTTGCTCATTAATTGCTATGATTGATTTTGACTTGATACACATGAACTTCATTGTTCTGATGCACTATGTTATATGATTTCAAACCCAATGCTTATGTTCTTTAACACAGGGGGAATAATTGTTTTTCTGCCTTTTTGACTTAACTGACAAAGGGGGAGAAAAATTTATAACTTGATAGTTGTATTGTCTTTACAATCTGATGTTTTTTGCTCTGATACTTAATAATACTTAATAATGTAGTTTATAATACTCTTATGCTTGTTGTTTTGAAATGCTCAAGTTACAATTGTATGAATTGTCAATTATGCCAAAAAGGGGGAGATTGTTGGACTTTAGTCCTTTGATTCCTAATTTTGACATAATTAACAAATCAACAATGTTCATACACTACATGATAAATCTAATATTTGAATTGAGCAAGATTTCAGGAACAACAATCAAATCCTACACACTTGGAACAGGTTGCTTGAAACACAAGAAATCAACAAAAGTTGATTTTTGACTGAAGCAAATCGATTGGGAAATCGATTTCATAACAAAGGTGTAAGGAAACACAACTGTTTGTGTTGGTATAATCGATTGGGCAATCGACTGACTGAATTAGAAATTGAAAATGCACAAGTCAGTGGCACCCCAGTTTTGAGGGTAATCGATTGACAAATCGATTATACAATTCACAAAGTAAACCTGATTGAAATAAATCGATTGGGAAATCGATTGTACAAGTCACAGTGACACCCCAGTTTTGAGGGTAATCGATGGCAAATCGATTGCTTAAATATCATTTGCAAAATAACTTTCCCTGTGACAAACACAATCGATTGGACAATCTATTGTGTGAAATTTCAATCAAGTTAAGTTTGGTTGCAATCGATTGGCAAATCGATTGAACTAAACCCCAGGTAAAAACGTTTTCAAACAAATACATACAAATCGATTGGCACGTCGATAAACATCAAAATAGCTGAGTCACTGACTTAAACACAATCGATTGGCAAATCGATTGACAGAACTTTTGAAAACATATCAGTCTTAACATAATCACTGAGAAATGTTGTTTAAAGAATCGATTGGTAAATCGATTGGGTTATATAGTTTCAAGATTCAAGAAAAACAAGACACACGATAATCGATTGGCAAATCGATTAGACTGGTTTATCACTTTACGAAATCGATTGGTAAATCGATTGATTAATATGTTTTTCAGAAACTATATAAACTGTCTTCAATCTTTCTTTCAATAATGATAATGATAATAATAATGATAACAATCTGAAATATACTTTGAATATTCTTGATATACAATAACACTTGGTTAATACACTGAGATTACTTTTTCAGATCAAAGAAAAAGAAGATTATCAACAATCAAAAAGATAGCTGGAAAAGTGATCTTGAAAGACAAGGGTTCTCATAAACAATCTTTGAATATCCAGAATTGTGAGAAGCCACATTGACCAAGATTGAAGACTACTTTTTGTTCTTTCTGTATTCTGTTTGTAATAATTCTTTGAAACAAAAACGAAAGCGAGAAAAGCCAGCTAGAAACTGGTGGCTACTTTCTTGGGTGAGAGTGCTCAACAAGAAAGAGTTGTACTTTGATTCTGTGATAGGTTGCTGAGTATCTACAAGGATCAGAGGGTGATCAATAGGAAAGAGATCATTAAGATAGATAGGTTTCGGGGATGAAACTGGACAATCTGTAATTGATTCTTTCTATTGGAGAAGAAAATCTGAAATCCGTTTGGATTTTCAGGACTGGATGTAGGTTGTCAAGTTGACAACTGAACCAGTATAAATTCTTGGTGCAATCTTCTCTAACCCTTAACTCCTTTAATTTTCTATCTTGCTATATCTGTATATGTGATTAATATTAGATGCATGTTAAACATATTCTGTGATAAGTAATATTGTTTAATCTGATAATTTGACCTGCATGCATCTTGGTTAATCGCTTATCAATCTAATAGAACTTGCTAATCTTGTATGCCGCAATTTTAATCTTGTAGTCCATTTAGGGTTTTTAACCAATCATGTGCATCCAATAGGTGTCTTTGTGTCATTGGATGAACATGTCGATCATTTTCGTCCTTTATAGACTTATTCTTGTCCAATTAGGGTTTTTAACCAACCTTGTGCATCCAATAAGTTCATTTGTGTCATTGGATTAACATTTAGGTCATTTTCGTCCTCCCTAGGTTTATTGTAGTCCAATTAGGGTTTTTAACCAATCTTGTGCATCCAATAGGTATGTTTGTGTCATTGGATAAACATTAGGTCATTTTCGTCCTCCCTAAGTTTATTCTAGTCCAATTAGAGTTTTTAACGAATCTTGTGCATTCAATAGGTGTCTTTGTGTCATTGGACGAACATTTATGTCATTTTCGTCCACACTAGGCTTATTCTTGTCCAATTAGGATTTTTAACCAATCTTGTGCATCCGATAAGTTCATTTGTGTCATGGGATTAACATTTAGGTCATTTTCATCTTCCCTAGGCATATTTTTGTCCAATTAGAATTTTTAACCAATCTTGTGCATCCAATAGGTGTCTTTATGTCATTGGATGAACATTTAGATCATTTTCATCCTTTATAGACTTATTCTTGTCCAACTAGGGTTTGTGTCATTGGATGAATATTAATGTCATTTTCGTCCTCCTTTAGCTTATTCTTGTCCAATAACATTTTTAACCAATCTTGTGTATCCAATAAGTTCATTTGTGTCATTGGACGAACATTTAGGTCATTTTCGTCCTCCCTAGGCTTACTCTTGTCCAATTAGGGTTTTTAACCAATCTTATGCATCCAGTAGGAGTGTTTGTGTCATTGGATGAACATTTAGGTCTTTTTCGTCCTCTCTAGACTTATTCTTGTCCAACTAGGGTTTTTAACCAATCTTGTGCATCCAATAGGTGTGTTTGTGTCATTGGAACAACAATTAGGTTATTTTCGTCCTCCCAAGGTTTATTCTAGTCCAATTAGGGTTTTTAACCAATCTTGTGCATTCAATAGGTGTCTTTGGGTCATTGGATAAACATTTATGTCATTTTCGTCCTCACTAGGCTTATTCTAGTCCAATTAGGGTTCTTAACCAATCTTGTGCATCCAACAAGTTGTTTTGTGTCATGGGATTAACATTTAGGTCATTTTCATCCTCCCTATGCTTATTCTTGTCCAATTAGGGTTTTTAACCAATCTTGTGCATACAATAGGTGTGTTTGTGTCATTGGATGAACATTTGGGTCATTTTCGTCCTCCCTTGGCTTATTCTAGTCCAATTAGGGTTTTTAACCAATCTTGTGCATACAATAGGTGTGTTTGTGTCATTGGATGAACATTTGGGTCATTTTCGTCCTCCCTTGGCTTATTCTAGTCCAATTAGGGTGTTTAACCAATCTTGTGCATTTAATAGGTTTCTTTGTGTCATTGGATTAACATTGAGATCAATTTCTTGCTCACTAGTTTTATCCTTGTCCAATTTGGGTTTTTAACCAATCTTGTGCATCCAATGAGTTCATTTGTGTCTTTGGACGAACATTTAGGTCATTTTCGTCCTCCATAGGATTATTCTACTCCAATAAGGGTTTTTAACCAATCTTGTGCATCCAATAGATTTGTTAGTGTCATTGGATGAAAATTTAGGTCATTTTCGTCCTCCCTAGGTTTATTCTAGTCCAATTAGGGTTTTTAACCAATCTTGTGCATTCAATAGGTGTCTTTGGGTCATTGGATGAACATTTATGTCATTTTCGTCCTCACTAGGTTTATTCTTGTCCAATTAGGGTTCTTAACCAATCTAGTGCATCCAATAAGTTCTTTTGTGTCAGGGGATTAACATTTAGGTCATTTTCATCCTCCCTAGGCTTATTCTTGTCCAATTAGGGTTTTTAACCAATCTGGTGCATTCAATAGGTGTCTTTGGGTCATTGGATGAACATTTATGTCATTTTCGTCCTCACTAGGTTTATTCTTTTCCAATTAGGGTTCTTAACCAATCTAGTGCATCCAATAAGTTCATTTGTGTAATTGGATGAACATTTAGGTCATTTTCGTCCTCCCTAGGCTTATTCTTGTCCAATTAGGGTTTTTAACAAATCTTGTGCATCCAATATGTGTCTTTGTGTCATTGGAAGAACATTTAGATCATTTTCATCCTTTATAGACATATTCTTGCCCAACAAGGGTATTTAAACAATTTTTTCCATCCAATAGGTGTGTTTGTGTCATTGGATGAACATTTGGGTCTTTTTCGTCCTCCCTTGGCTTATTCTTGTCCAATTAGGGTGTTTAACAAATCTTGTGCATTTAATAGGTGCCTTTGTGTCATTGGATTAACATTTAGGTCAATTTCGTCCTCACTAGTTTTATTCTTGTCCAATTTGGGTTTTTAACCAATCTTGTGCATCGAATAAGTTCATTTGTGTCTTTGGATGAACATTTAGGTCATTTTCGTCCTCCATAGGTTTATTCTAGTCCAATAAGGGTTTTAAACCAATCTTGTGCATCCAATAGATTTGTTAGTGTCATTGGATGAAAATTTTGGTCATTTTCGTCCTCCCTAGGTTTATTGTAGTCCATTTAGGGTTTTTAACCAATCTTGTGCATTCAATATGTGTCTTTGGGTCATTGGATGAACATTTATGTCGTTTTTGTCATTTTCGTCTTTGGGTCATTTTCGTCCTCCCAAGGCTTATTATTGTCCAATTAGGGTTTTTAACCAATCATGTGCATCCAATAAGTTCCTTTGTGTCATTCGATTAACATTTAGGTCATTTTCATCCTCCCTAGGATTATTATAGTCCAATTAGGGTTTTTAACCAATCATGTGCATCCAATAAGTTCCTTTGTGTCATTCGATTAACATTTAGGTCATTTTCATCCTCCCTAGGATTATTATAGTCCAATTAGGGTTTTTAACCAATCCAATAGGTGTGTTTGTGTCATTGGATGAAAATTTAGGATATTTTCGCCCTCCCTAGGTTTATTTTAGTCCAATTAGGGTTTTTAACCAATCTTGTGCATCCCATAAGTTCATTTGTGTCATTGGATGAACATTTAGGTCATTTTCGTCCTCCCTAGGCTTATTCTTGTCCAATTAGGGTTTTTAACCAATCTTGTGCATCCCATAAGTTCATTTGTGTCATTGGATGAACATTTAGGTCATTTTCGTCCTCCCTAGGCTTATTCTTGTCCAATTAGGGTTTTTAACCAATCATGTGCATCCAATAAGTTCCTTTGTGTCATTCGATTAACATTTAGGTCATTTTCATCCTCCCTAGGATTATTATAGTCCAATTAGGGTTTTTAACCAATCTTGTGCATTCAATAGGTGTCTTTGTGTCATTGGACGAACATTTATGTCATTTTCGACCTCACTAGGCTTATTCTTGTCCAATTAGGGAATTTAACCAATCTTGTGCATCCATTAATTTCATTTGTGTCATGGGATTAACATTTAGGTCATTTTTGTCCTCCTTATGTTTATTCTTGTCCAATTAGGGCTTTTATCCAATCTTGTGCATCCAATAGGTGTGTTTATATCATTGGATGAACATTCAATCTTGTGCATCCAATAGGTGTGTTTATATCATTGGATGAACATTCAATCTTGTGCATCCAATAGGTGTGTTTATATCATTGGATGAACATTCAATCTTGTGCATCCAATAGGTGTGTTTATATCATTGGATGAACATTCAATCTTGTGCATCCAATAGGTGTGTTTATATCATTGGATGAACATTCAATCTTGTGCATCCAATAAGTTCATTTGTGTCATGGGATTAACATTTAGGTCATTTTTGTCCTCCTTATGTTTATTCTTGTCCAATTAGGGTTTTTATCCAATCTTGTGCATCCAATAGGTGTCTTTGTGTCATTCGATGAACAATTAGATCATTTTCATCTTTTATAGACTTATTCTTGTCCAACTAGGGTTTTTAACCAATCTTTTCCATCCAATAGGTGCGTTTGTCTTATTGGATGAACATTTAGGTCATTTTCGTGCTCCCTTGGCTTATTCTTGTCCAATTAGGGGTTTTAACCAATCATGTGCCTTTAATAGGTTTCTTTGTGTCATTGGATTATCATTTAGGTCATTTTCGTCCTCCTTAGGCTTATTCTTGTCCAATTAGGATTTTTAACCAATCTTGTGCATTCAATAGGTGTCTTTGTGTCATTGGATGAACATTTAGGTCATTTTCGTGCTCCCTTGGCTTATTCTTGTCCAATTAGGGGTTTTAACCAATCATGTGCCTTTAATAGGTTTCTTTGTGTCATTGGATTATCATTTAGGTCATTTTCCTCCTTACTAGGCTTATTCTTGTCCAATTAGTTCATTTGTGCCATGGGATAACATTTAGGTCATTCTTATCCTCACTAGGCTTATTCTAGTCCAATTAGGGATTTTAACCAATCTAGTGCATCCAATAGGCATCTTTGTGTCATTGGATAAACATTTAGATCATTTTCGTCCATCATAGACTTATTCTCGTACAACTAGGGTTTTAAACCAATCTGGTGCATCCAATAGGTGTGTTTATATCATTGGATGAACATTTAGGTAATTTTCGTTTTCCCTTGGATTATTCTTGTCCAATTAGGGTTTTGAACCTATCTTGTGCATCCAATAAGTTCATTTGTGTCATGGGGTTAACATTTAGGTCATTTTCGTCTACCCTAGGCTTATTCTTGTCCAATTAGGGTTTTTAACCAATCATGTGCATCCAATAGGTGTCTTTGTGTCATTGGATGCACATTTAGGTCATTTTCGTCTACCCTAGGCTTATTCTTGTCCAATTAGGGTTTTTAACCAATCATGTGCATCCAATAGGTGTCTTTGTGTCATTGGATGAACATGTCGATCATTTTCGTCCTTCATAAACTTTTTCTTGTCCAATTAGGGTTTTTAACCAATCATGTGCATCCAATAAGTTCATTTGTGTCATTGGATTAACATTTAGGTAATTTTCGTTTTCCCTTGGATTATTCTTGTCCAATTAGGGTTTTTAACCAATCTTGTGCATCCAATAGGTGTCTTTGTGTCATTGGATGAACATTTAGGTCTTTTTCGTCCTCTCTAGACTTATTCTTGTCCAATTAGGATTTTTAACCAATCTTATGCATCCAGTAGGAGTGTTTGTGTCATTGGATGAACATTTAGGTCTTTTTCGTCCTCTCTAGACTTATTCTTGTCCAATTAGGATTTTTAACCAATCTTATGCATCCAGTAGGAGTGTTTGTGTCATTGGATGAACATTTAGGTCTTTTTCGTCCTCTCTAGACTTATTCTTGTCCAATTAGGATTTTTAACCAATCTTGTGCATCCGATAAGTTCATTTGTGTCATGGGATTAACATTTAGGTCATTTTCATCTTCCCTAGGCTTACTCTTGCCCAATTAGGGTTTTTAACCAATCTTATGCATCCAGTAGGTGTGTTTGTGTCATTGGATGAACATTTAGGTCATTTTCGTCCTCCCTATGCTCATTCTTGTCCAATTAGGGTTTTTAACCAATCTTGTGCATTCAATAGGTGTCTTTGGGTCATTGGATAAACATTTATGTAATTTTCGTCCTCAATAGGCTTATTCTTGTCCAATTAGGGTTTTTAACCAATCTTGTGCATTCAATAGGTGTCTTTGGGTCATTGGATAAACATTTATGTCATTTTCGTCCTCAATAGGCTTATTCTTGTCCAATTAGGGTTCTTAACCAATCTTGTGCATCCGATAAGTTCATTTGTGTCATGGGATTAACATTTAGGTCATTTTCATCTTCCCTAGGCTTATTTTTGTCCAATAAGAATTTTTAACCAATCTTGTGCATCCAATAGGCGTCTTTGTGTCATTGGATGAACATTTAGGTCATTTTCGTCCTCCCTTGGCTTATTCTTGTCCAATTAGGGTTTTTAACCAATCTTGTGCATCCAATAGGCGTCTTTGTGTCATTGGATGAACATTTAGGTCATTTTCGTCCTCCCTTGGCTTATTCTAGTCCAATTAGGGTGTTTAACCAATCTTGTGCATTTAATAGGTTTCTTTGTGTCATTGGATTAATTTTGAGGTCAATTTCTTCCTCACTAGTTTTATCCTTGTCCGATTTGGGTTTTTAACCAATCTTGTGCATCCAATAAGTTCATTTGTGTCTTTGGATGAACATTTAGGTCATTTTCGTCCTCCCTAGGTTTATTCTAGTCCAATTAGGGTTTTTACCCAATCTTGTGCATTCAATAGGTGTCTTTGGGTCATTGGATGAATATTTATGTCATTTTCGTCCTCACTAGGCTTATTCTTGTCCAATTAGGGTTCTTAACCAATCTTGTGCATCCAATAAGTTCATTTGTGTCTTTGGATGAACATTTAGGTCATTTTCGTCCTCCCTAGGTTTATTCTAGTCCAATTAGGGTTTTTACCCAATCTTGTGCATTCAATAGGTGTCTTTGGGTCATTGGATGAATATTTATGTCATTTTCGTCCTCACTAGGCTTATTCTTGTCCAATTAGGGTTCTTAACCAATCTTGTGCATCCAATAAGTTCATTTGTGTCTTTGGATGAACATTTAGGTCATTTTCGTCCTCCCTAGGTTTATTCTAGTCCAATTAGGGTTTTTAACAAATCTTGTGCATCCAATAGGTGTCTTGGTGTCATTGGAGGAACATTTAGATCATTTTCATCCTTTATAGACTTATTCTTGTCCAACAAGGGTATTTAAACAATTTTGTCAATCCAATAGGTGTGTTTGTGTCATTGGCTGAACATTTGGGTCATTTTCGTCCTCCCTTGGCTGATTCTTGTCCAATTAGGGTGTTTAACCAATCTTGTGGATTTAATAGGTGCCTTTGTGTCATTGGATTAACATTTAGGTCAATTTCGTCCTCACTAGTTTTATTCTTGTCCAATTTGGATTTTTAACCAATCTTGTTGCATCCAATAAGTTCATTTGTGTCTTTGGATGAACATTTAGGTCATTTTCGTCCTCCATAGGTTTATTCTAGTCCAATAAGGGTTTTTAACCAATCTTGTGCATCCAATAGATTTGTTAGTGTCATTGGATGAAAATTTTGGTCATTGTCGTCCTCCTTAGGTTTATTATAGTCCATTTAGGGTTTTTAACCAATCTTGTGCATTCAATATGTGTCTTTGTGTCATTGGATGAACATTTATGTCCTTTTCGTCCTCACTAGGCTTATACTTGTCCAATTAGGGTTTTTAACCATTATTGTGCATCCAATAAGTTCATTTGTGTCATTAGATTAAAATTTAGGTCATTTTCGTCCACCCTAGGTTTATTCTTGTCCAATTAGGGTTTTTAACCAATCTTGTGCATCCAATAAGTTCATTTGTGTCATTAGATTAAAATTTAGGTCATTTTCGTCCACCCTAGGTTTATTCTTGTCCAATTAGGGTTTTTAACCAATCTTGTGCATCCAATAAGTTCATTTGTGTTATTGGATGAATATATAGGTCATTTTCGTCCTTCCTAGGTTTATTCTTGTCCAATAAGGGTTTTTAACCAATCTTTTGCATCCAAGTTCATTTGTGTCATTGGATGAAAATTGAGGTCATTTTCGTCCTCCCTAGGTTTATTCTAGTCTAATTAGGGTTTTTAACCAATCTTGTGCATCCAATAAGTTCATTTGTGTCATTAGATTAAAATTTAGGTCATTTTCGTCCACCCTAGGTTTATTCTTGTCCAATTAGGGTTTTTAACCAATCTTGTGCATCCAATAAGTTCATTTGTGTCATTGGATGAACATTTAGGTCACTTTCGTCCTCCTCAGGTTTATTCTAGTCCAATTAGGGATTTTAACCAATTTTATGCACCCAATAGGTATGTTAGTGTCATTGGATGAAAATTTATGTCTTTTCGTCCTCCATAGGTTTATTCTTGTCCAATTAGGGTTCTTAACCAATCTTGTGCATCGAATAAGTTCATTTGTGTCATTAGATTAAAATTTAGGTCATTTTCGTCCTCCCTAGGTTTATTCTAGTCTAATTAGGGTTTTTAACCAATCTTGTGCATCGAATAAGTTCATTTGTGTCATTAGATTAAAATTTAGGTCATTTTCGTCCTCCCTTGGCTTATTCTTGTCCAATTAGGGTTTTTAACCAATCTTGTGCATCGAATAAGTTCATTTGTGTCACTAGATTAAATTTATGTCATTTTCGTCCTCCGTTGATTTATTCTTGTCCAATTAGGGTTTTTAACCAATGTTATGGATCCAATAAGTTCATTTGTGTCATGGGATTAACATTTAGCTCATTTTTATAATCCATAGGCTTATCCTTGTCCAATTAGGGTTTTTAACCAATCATGTGCATCCAATAGGTGTCTTTGTGTCATTGGATTAACATTTAGGTCATTTTCGTCGTTCCTACACTTATTCTTGTCCAACTAGGGTTTTTAACCAATCTTGTGCATCCAATAAATTGGTGTGTTTGTGTCATTGGATGAATATTTAGGTCATTTTCGTCCTTCCTAGACTTATTCTTGTCCAACTAGGGTTTTTAACCAATCTTGTGCATACAATAGGTGTGTTTGTGTCATTGGATGAACATTTATGTCATTTTCATCCTCACTAGGCTTATTCTTGTCCAATTAGGGTTTTTAACCAATGTTGTGCATCCGATAAGTTCATTTGTGTCAATGGATGAACATTTAGCTCATTATCGTCCTCCCTAGACTTATTCTTAACCAACTAGGGTTTTTAACCAATCTTGTGCATACAATAGGTGTGTTTGTGTCATTGGATGAACATTTAGGTCATTTTCGTCCTCCCTAGGTTTATTCTAGTCCAATTAGGGTTTTTAACCAATCTTGTGCATACAATAGGTGTGTTTGTGTCATTGGATGAACATTTAGGTCATTTTCGTCCTCCCTAGGTTTATTCTAGTCCAATTAGGGTTTTTAACCAATCTTGTGCATACAATAGGTGTGTTTGTGTCATTGGATGAACATTTAGGTCATTTTCGTCCTCCCTAGGTTTATTCTAGTCCAATTAGGGTTTTTAACCAATCTTGTGCATCCAATAGGGGTGTTTGTGTCATTGGATGGACATTTAGGTTATTTTCGTCCTCCCTAGGTTTATTATAGTCAAATTAGGGTTTTTAACCAATCTTCTGCATCCAATAGATGTGTTTGTGTCAATGGATGAACATTTAGGTCATTTTCGTCCTCCCTAGGTTTATTCTAGTCCAATTAGGGTTTTTAACCAATCTTGTGCATCCAATAGGTGTGTTTGTGTCATTGGATGAACATTTAGGTCATTTTCGTCCTCCCTAGGTTTATTCTAGTCCAATTAGGGTTTTTAACCAATCTTGTGCATCCAATAGGTGTGTTTGTGTCATTGGATGAACATTTAGGTCATTTTCGTCCTCCCTAGGTTTATTCTAGTCCAATTAGGGTTTTTAACCAATCTTGTGCATCCAATAGGTGTGTTTGTGTCATTGGATGAACATTTAGGTCATTTTCGTCCTCCCTAGGCTTATTCTTGTCCAATAACGTTTTTAACAATTCTTGTGTATCCAATAAGTACATTTGAGTCATTGGATGAACATTTAGGTAATTTTTGTCCTCGGTAGCTTTATTCTTGTCCAATTAGGGTGTTTAACAAATCTTGTGCATCCAATAGGTGTGTTTGTGTCATTGCATTAGCATTTAGGTCTTTTTCGTCCTCCCTAGGCTTATTCTAGTCCAATTTGGGTTTTTAACCAATCTTGTGCATCCAATAGGTGTGTTTGTGTCATTGGATGAACATTTAGGTCATTTTCGTCCTCCCTAGGCTTATTCTAGTCCAATTTGGGTTTTTAACCAATCTTGTGCATCCAATAGGTGTGTTTGTGTCATTGGATGAACATTTAGGTCATTTTCGTCCTCCCTAGGCTTATTCTAGTCCAATTTGGGTTTTTAACCAATCTTGTGCATCCAATAAATTCATTTGTGTCATTGGATGAACATTTAGGTCATTTTCGTCCCCCCTAGGCTTAATCTTGTGTAATTAGGGTATTTCACCAATCTTGTGCATCCAAGAAGTTCATTTAAGTAATTGGATTAATTTTTAGGTCATTTTCGTCCTCCCTATGTTTAATTTAGTCCAATTAGGGTTTTTAAACCATCTTGTGCATTAAATAGGTGTCTTTGTGTCATTGGATTAACATTTAGGTCATTTTTTACCTCACTAGGCTTATTCTTGTCCAATTAGGGTTTTTAACCAATCTTTTGCATCCAATAGGTGTGTTTGTCTCATTGGATGAACATTTAGGTCATTTTTTACCTCACTAGGCTTATTCTTGTCCAATTAGGGTTTTTAACCAATCTTTTGCATCCAATATGTGTGTTTGTGTCATTGGATGAATATTAATGTCATTTTCGTCCTCCCTAGGATTATTCTTGTCCAATAACATTTTTAACCAATCTTGTGGTTCCAAAAAGTTCATTTGTGTCATTGGATGAACATTTAGGTAATTTTCGTCCTCCCTAGGTATATTCATGTCCAATTAGGGTTTTTAACCAATCTTATGCATCCAATAGGTGTGTTTGTCTCATTGGATGAACATTTAGGTCATTTTCGTCCTCCCTAGGCTTATTCTTGTCCAATTAGGGGTTTTAACCAATCTTGTGCGTCCAATAAGTTCATTTGTGTCATTGGATGAACATTTAGGTCATTTTCGTCCTCCCTAGGCTTATTCTTGTCCAATTAGGGGTTTTAACCAATCTTGTGCGTCCAATAAGTTCATTTGTGTCATTGGATGAACATTTAGGTAATTTTCGTCCTCCCTAGGTTTATTCTAGCCCAATTATGGTGTTTATCTAATCTTGTGCATCCAATAGGTTTGTTTGGGTCATTGGATCAACATTTAGGTCATTTTCTTCCTCCCTAGGCTTATTATTGTCCAATTAGGGTTTTTAACCAATCTTATGCATCCAATAGGTGTGTTTGTCTCATTGGATGAACATTTAGGTCTTTTTCGTCCTCTCAAGACTTATTCTTGTCCAACTAGGGTTTTTAACCAATCTTGTGCATTTAATAGGTGTCTTTGTGTCATTGGATTAACATTTAGGTCATTTTTTACCTCACTAGGCTTAATGTGGTACAATTAGGGTTTTTGACCAATCTTTTGCATCCAATAGGGGTGTTTGTGTCATTGGATGAATATTAATGTCATTTTCGTCCTCCCAAGGCTTATTTGTGTCATTTTTAAAATGTTTGTGTCGTTGGATGAAAATTGAGGTCATTATCGTCCTCCCTAGGTTTATTCTAGTCTAATTAGGGTTTTTAACCAATCTTGGGCATTGAATATGTGTCTTTGTCTCATTGGATGAACATTTATGTCATTTTTATCCTCACTAGGCTTATTCTTGTCCAATTAGGGTTTTTAGCCAATCTTGTGCATCCAATAAGTTCATTTGTGTCATTGGATGAACATTTAGATCATTTTCATCCTTTATAGACTTATTCTTGTCCAACTAGGGTTTTTAACCAATCTTGTGCAACCAATAGGTGTGTTTGTGTCATTGGATGAACATTTAGGTAATTTTCGTCCTCCCTTGGCTTATTCTAGTCCAATTAGGGTTTTGAACCAATCTTGTGCATCCAATAAGTTCATTTGTGTCATTGGATGAACATTTAGGTCATTTTCGTCCTCCTTAGGTTTATTCTAGTCCAATTAGGGATTTTAACCAATCTTTTGCACCCAATAGGTATGTTAGTGTCATTGGATGAAAATTTATGTCTTTTCGTCCTCCATAGATTTATTCTTGTCCAATTAGGGGTTTTAACCAATCTTGTGCATCGAATAAGTTCATTTGTGTCGTTGGATTAATATTTAGGTCATTTTCGTCATCCCTAGGCTTATTCTTGACCAATTAGAGGTATTAACCGATCTTGTGCATCAAATAGGTGTGTTTGTGTCATTGGATGATCATTTAGGTCTTTTTCGTCCTCCCTAGACTTATTTTTGTCCAACTAGGGTTTATAACCAATCTTGTGCATCCAATAGGTGTGTTTGTGTCACTAAATGGACATTTAGGTCATTTTCGTCCTCCCGAGGCTTATTATTGTCCAATTAGGGTTTTTAACCAATCATGTCCATCCAATATATTCCTTTGTGTCATGCGATTAACATTTAGCTCATTTTTCATCCTCCCTAGTATTATTATAGTCCAAATAGGGTTTTTAACCAATCATGGGCATCCAATAGGTGTGTTTGTGTCATTGGATGACCATTTTGGTCATTTTCGTCCTCCCTAGACTTATTTTTGTCCAATTAGGGTTTATAACCAATCTTGTGCATCCAATAGGTGTGTTTGTGTCATTGGATGACCATTTTGGTCATTTTCGTCCTCCCTAGACTTATTTTTGTCCAATTAGGGTTTATAACCAATCTTGTGCATCCAATAGGTGTGTTTGTGTCATTGGATGAACATTTAGGTCATTTTCGTCCTCCCTAGGATTATTCTAGTCCAATTACGGTTTTTAACCAATCTTGGGCATCCAATAGAGGTCTTTCTGTCAGTGGATGAACATTTAGATCATTTTCGTCCTTCATAGACCTATTCTCGTCCAACTAGGGTTTTTAACCAATCTTTTCCATCCATTAGGTGTGTTTGTCTTATTGGATGAACATTTAGGTCATTTCCATCCTCCTTAGGTTTATTCTAGTCCAATTATGGTTTTTAACCAATCTTGTGCATCCAATAGGCGTGTTTGTGTCATTGGATGAACATTTACATCATTTTCGTCCTCCCTAGGTTTATTCTAGTCCAATAAGGGTTTTTAACCAATCTTGTGCATCCAATAGGCGTGTTTGTGTCATTGGATGAACATTTACATCATTTTCGTCCTCCCTAGGTTTATTCTAGTCCAATAAGGGTTTTTAACCAATCTTGTGCATCCAATAGGCGTGTTTGTGTCATTGGATGAACATTTACATCATTTTCGTCCTCCCTAGGTTTATTCTAGTCCAATAAGGGTTTTTAACCAATCTTGTGCATCCAATAGGCGTGTTTGTGTCATTGGATGAACATTTATGTCATTTTCGTCCTCACTAGGCTTATTCTTGTCTAATTAGGGTATTTAACAAATCTTTTGCATCCATTAAGTTCATTTGTGTCATGGGATTAACATTTAGGTCATTTTTGTCCTCCTTATGTTTATTCTTGTCCAATTAGGGTTTTTAACCAATCTTGTGCATCCAATAGGTGTCTTTGTGTCATTCGATGAACATTTAGATCATTTTCATCCTTTATAGACGTATTCTTGTCCAACTAGGGTTTTTAACCAATCTTTTCCATCCATTAGGTGTGTTTGTCTTATTGGATGAACATTTAGGTCATTTTCGTCCTCCCTTGGCTTATTCTTGTCCAATTAGGGGTTTTAACCAATCATGTGCATTTAATAGGTTTCTTTGTGTCAATGGATTAACATTTAGGTCATTTTCCTCCTTACTAGGCTTATTCTTGTCCAATTAGGGGTTTTAAGCAATATTGTGTGTCCAATTAGTTCATTTGTGTCATGGGATAACATTTAGGTCATTCTTATCCTCACTAGCTTTATTCTAGTCCAATTAGGGATTTTAACCAATCTTGTGCTTCCAATAGGCGTCTTTGTGTCATTGGATAAACATTTAGATCATTTTCGTCCATCATAGACTTATTCTCGTACAACTAGGGTTTTTAACCAATCTGGTTCATCCAATAGGTGTGTTTATGTCATTGGATGAACATTTAGGTCATTTTTCGTTTTCCCTTGGATTATTCTTATCCAATTAGGGTTTTGAACCAATCTTGTGCATCCAATAAGTTCATTTGTGTCATTAGATTAAAATTTCTGTCATTTTCGTCCACCGTTGATTTATTCTTGTCCAATTAGGGTTTTTAACCAATCTTATGGATCCAATAAGTTCATTTGTGTCATGGGATTAACATTTAGGTCATTTTTATACTCCATAGGCTTATTCTTGTCCAATTAGGGTTTTTAACCAATCATGTGCATCCAATAGGTGTCTTTGTGCCATTGGATGAACATTTCGATTATTTTCGTCCTTCATAGACTTATTCTTGTCCAATTAGGGTTTTTAACCAATCTTGTGCATCCAATAAGTTCATTTGTGTCATTGGATGAATATTAATGTCATTTTCGTCCTCCCTAGGCTTATTCTTGTCCAATAACATTTTTAACCAATCTTGTGGATCCAATAAGGTCATTTTCTTCCTCCCTAGGTTTATTCTAGTCCAATAAGGGTTTTTAACCAATCTTGTGCATCCAATAGATTTTTAGTGTCATTGGATGAAAATTTAGGTCATTTTCGTCCTCCCTAGGTTCATTCTAGTCCAATTAGGGTTTTTAACCAATCTTGTGCATTCAATAGGTGTCTTTGGGTCATTGGATGAACATTTATGTCATTTTCGTCCTCACTAGGCAAATTCTTGTACAATTAGGGTTCTTAACCGATCTTGTGCATCAAATAAGTTCTTTTGTGTCATGGGATTAACATTTAGGACATTTTCATTCTCCCTAGGCTTATTCTTGTCCAATTAGGGTTTTTAACAAATCTTGTCCATCCAATAGGAGTCTTTGTGTCATTGGAGGAACATTTAGATCATTTTCATCCTTTATAGACTTATTCTTGTCCAACTAGGGTATTTAAACAATTTTGTCCATCCAATAGGTGTGTTTGTGTCATTGGATGAACATTTGGGTCATTTTCGTCCTCCCTTGGCTTATTCTTGTCCAATTAGGGTGTTTATGGTCTTGTGCATTTAATAGGTGTCTTTGGGTCCTCACTAGTTTTATTTTTGTCCAATTTGGGTTTTTAACCAATCTTGTGCATCCAATAAGTTCATTTGTGTCTTTGGATGAACAATTAGGTCATTTTCGTCCTCCATAGGTTTATTCTAGTCCAATAAGGGTTTTTAACCAATCTTGTGCATCCAATAGATTTGTTAGTGTCATTGGATGAAAATTTAGGTCATTTTCGTCCTCCCTAGGTTTATTCTAGTCCAATTTGGGTTTTTAACCAATCTTGTGCATTCAATAGGTGTCTTTGGGTCATTGGATGAACATTTATGTCATTTTCGTCTTCACTAGGCTTATTCTTGTCCAATTAGGGTTCTTAACCAATCTTGTGCATCCAATAAGTTCTTTTGTGTCATGGGATTAACATTTAGGTCATTTTCATCCTTTATAGACTTATTCTTGTCCAACTAGGGTATTTAAACAATTTTGTCCTTCCAATAGGTGTGTTTGTGTCATTGGATGAACATTTGGGTCATTTTCGTCCTCCCTTGGCTTATTCTTGTCCAATTAGGGTTTTTAACAAATCTTGTGCATCCAATAGGTGTCTTTGTGTCATTGGAGGAACATTTAGATCATTTTCATCCTTTATAGACTTATTCTTGTCCAACTAGGGTATTTAAACAATCTTGTCCATCCAATAGGTGTGTTTGTGTCATTGGATGAACATTTGGGTCATTTTCGTCCTCCCTTGGCTTATTCTAGTCCAATTAGGGTGTTTAACCAATCTTGTGCATTTAATAGGTGTCTTTGTGTCATTGGATTAACATTTAGGTCATTTTTTACCTCACTAGGCTTATTCTTGTCCAATTAAGGTTTTTAAGCCATAGGTGTGTTTGTGTCATTGGATGAACATTTAGGTCATTTTCGTCCTCTCAAGACTTATTCTTGTCCAACTAGGGTTTTTAACCAATCTTGTGCATTCAATAGGTATCTTTGTGTCATTGGATTAACATTTAAGTCATTTTTTACCTCACTAGGCTTATTCTTGTACAATTAGGGTTTTTAACCAATCTTTTGCATCCAATAGGGGTGTTTGTGTCATTGGATGAATATTAATGTCATTTTCGTCCTCCCTAGGCTTATTCTTGTCCAATAACATTTTTAACCAATCTTGTGGATCCAATAAGTTCATTTGTGTCATTGGACGAACATTTGGGTCATTTTCGTCCTCCCTTGGCTTATTCTAGTCCAATTAGGGTGTTTAACCAATCTTGTGCATTTAATAGGTTTCTTTGTGTCATTGGATTAACAATGAGGTCAATTTCTTCCTCACTAGTTTTATTCTTGTCCAATTTGGGTTTTTAACCAATCTTGTGCATCCAATAAGTTCATTTGTGTCTTTGGATGAACATTTAGGTCATTTTCGTCCTCCATAGGTATATTCTAGTCCAATAAGGGTTTTTAACCAATCTTGTGCATCCAATATATTTGTTAGTGTCATTGGATGAAAATTTTGGTCATTTTCGTCCTCCCTAGGTTTGTTGTAGTCCATTTAGGGTTTTTAACCAATCTTGTGCATTCAATATGTGTCTTTGTGTCATTTGATGAACATTTATGTCATTTTCGTCCTCACTAGGCTTATTTCTGTCCATTTAGGGTTTTAACCAATCTTGTGCATTCAATATGTGTCTTTGTGTCATTAGATGAACATTTATGTCCTTTTCGTCCTCACTAGGCTTATACTTGTCCAATTAGGGTTTTTAACCATTATTGTGCATCCAATAAGTTCATTTGTGTCATTAGATTAAAATTTAGGTCATTTTCGTCCACCCTAGGTTTATTCTTGTCCAATTGGGGTTTTTAACCAATCTTGTGCATCCAATAAGTTCATTTGTGTTATTGGATGAATATTTAGGTCATTTTCGTCCTTCCTAGGTTTATTCTTGTCCAATAAGGGTTTTTAACCAATCTTGTGCATTGAATATGTGTCTTTGTGTCATTGGATGAACATTTAGGTGATTTTCGTCCTCCCTTGGCTTATTCTAGTCCAATTAGGGTTTTGAACCAATCTTGTGCATCCAATAAGTTCATTTGTGTCATTGGATGAACATTTAGGTCATTTTCGTCCTCCTTAGGTTTATTCTAGTCCAATTAGGGATTTTCACCAATCTTATGCACCCAATAGGTATGTTAGTGTCATTGGATGAAAATTTATGTCTTTTCGTCCTCCATAGATTTATTCTTGTCCAATTAGGGGTTTTAACCAATCTTGTGCTTCGAATAAGTTCATTTGTGTCGTTGGATTAATATTTAGGTCATTTTCGTCATCCCTATGCTTATTCTTGACCAATTAGAGGTTTTAACCAATCTTGTGCATCAAATAGGTGTGTTTGTGTCATTGGATGATCATTTAGGTCTTTTTCGTCCTCCCTAGACTTATTTTTGTCCAACTAGGGTTTATAACCAATCTTGTGCATCCAATAGGCAAGTTTGTGTCATTGAATTAACATTTAGGTCATATTCGTCCTCCCCAGGTTTATTCTAGTCCAATTATTGTTTTTAACCAATCTTGTGCATCCAATAGGTGTGTTTGTGTCACTAAATGGACATTTAGGAAATTTTCGTCCTCCCGAGGCTTATAATTGTCCAATTAGGGTTTTTAACCAATCATGTCCATCCAATATGTTCCTTTGTGTCATGCGATTAACATTTAGGTAATTTTCATCCTCCCTAGTATTATTATAGTCCAAATAGGGTTTTTAACCAATCATGGGCATCCAATAGGTGTGTTTGTGTCATTGGATGAACATTTACATCATTTTCGTCCTCCCTAGGATTATTCTAGTCCAATTATGGTTTTTAACCAATCTTGGGCATCCAATAAAGGTCTTTCTGTCAGTGGATGAACATTTAGATCATTTTCGTCCTTCATAGACCTATTCTCGTCCAACTAGGGTTTTTAACCAATCTCGTCCATCCAATTGGTGTCTTTGTGTCATTGGATGAACAATTAAGTCATTTTCGTCCTCCTTAGGTTTATTCTAGTCCAATTAGGGATTTTAACCAATCTCGTCCATCCAATTGGTGTCTTTGTGTCATTGGATGAACAATTAAGTCATTTTCGTCCTCCTTAGGTTTATTCTAGTCCAATTAGGGATTTTAACCAATCTTATGCACCCAATAGGTATGTTAGTGTCATTGGATGAAAATTTAGGTTATTTTCGTCCTCCATAGGTTTATTCTTGTCCAATTAGGGTTTATAACCAATCTTGTGCATCAAATAAGTTCATTTGTGTCATTGGATTAACATTTAGGTCATTTTCGTCATCCCTAGGCTTATTCTTGACCAATTAGGGGTTTTAACCAATCTTCTGCATCAAATAGGTGTGCTTGTGTCATTGGATGGTCATTTAGGTCTTTTTCGTCCTCCCTAGACTTATTTTTGTTCAACTAGGGTTTATAACCAATCTTGTGCATCCAATAGGCGTGTTTGTGTCATTGGATGAACATTTAGGTCATTTTCGTCCTCCTTAGGTTTATTCTAGTCCAATTAGGGATTTTAACCAATCTTATGCACCCAATAGGTATGTTAGTGTCATTGGATGAAAATTTAGGTCATTTTCGTCCTCCATAGGTTTATTCTTGTCCAATTAGGGTTTATAACCAATCTTGGGCATCAAATAAGTTCATTTGTGTCATTGGATGAACATTTAGGTCATTTTCGTCCTCCATAGGTTTATTCTTGTCCAATTAGGGTTTATAACCAATCTTGTGCATCCAATAAGTTCATTTGTGTCATTGGGTTAACATTTAGGTCATTTTCGTTCTCCCTAGGATTATTATAGTCTAATTAGGGTTTTTAACCAATCTTGGGCATTCAATAGGTGTGTTTGTGTCATTGGATGAACAATTAAGTCATTTTCGTCCTCCCTAGGTTAATTTTAGTCCAATTAGGGTTTTCAACCAATCTTGTGCATTCAATAGGTGTCTTTGTGTCATTTGACGAACATTTATGTCATTTTCGTCCTCACTAGGCTTATTCTTGTCCAATTAGGGAATTTAACAAATCTTGTGCATCCATTAAGTTCATTTGTGTCATGGGATTAACATTTAGGTCATTTTTGTCCTCCTTATGTTTATTCTTGTCCAATTAGGGTTTTTAACCAATCTTGTGCATCCAATAGGTGTCTTTGTGTCATTCGATGAACATTTAGATCATTTTCATCCTTTATAGACTTATTCTTGTCCAACTAGGGTTTTTAACCAACCTTTTCCATCCAATAGGTGTGTTTGTCTTATTGGATGAACATTTAGGTCATTTTCGTCCTCCCTTGGCTTATTCTTGTCCAATTAGGGGTTTTAACCAATCATGTGCATTTAATAGGTTTCTTTGTGTCATTGGATTAACATTTAGGTCATTTCCTCCTTACTAGGCTTATTCTTGTCCCATTAGGGGTTTTAAGCAATATTGTGCGTCCAATTAGTTCATTTGTGTCATGGGATAACATTTAGGTCATTCTTATCCTCACTAGGCTTATTCTAGTCCAATTAGTGGTTTTAAGCAATATTGTGCGTCCAATTAGTTCATTTGTGTCATGGGATAACATTTAGGTCATTCTTATCCTCACTAGGCTTATTCTAGTCCAATTAGTGGTTTTAAGCAATATTGTGCGTCCAATTAGTTCATTTGTGTCATGGGATAACATTTAGGTCATTCTTATCCTCACTAGGCTTATTCTAGTCCAATTAGTGGTTTTAAGCAATATTGTGCGTCCAATTAGTTCATTTGTGTCATGGGATAACATTTAGGTCATTCTTATCCTCACTAGGCTTATTCTAGTCCAATTAGTGGTTTTAAGCAATATTGTGCGTCCAATTAGTTCATTTGTGTCATGGGATAACATTTAGGTCATTCTTATCCTCACTAGGCTTATTCTAGTCCAATTAGTGGTTTTAAGCAATATTGTGCGTCCAATTAGTTCATTTGTGTCATGGGATAACATTTAGGTCATTCTTATCCTCACTAGGCTTATTCTAGTCCAATTAGTGGTTTTAAGCAATATTGTGCGTCCAATTAGTTCATTTGTGTCATGGGATAACATTTAGGTCATTCTTATCCTCACTAGGCTTATTCTAGTCCAATTAGTGGTTTTAAGCAATATTGTGCGTCCAATTAGTTCATTTGTGTCATGGGATAACTCTTGTCCAATTAGGGTTTTTAACCAATCTTGTGCATCCAATAAGTTCATTTGTGTCATTGGATGAATATTAATGTCAATTTCTACCTCCCTAGGCTTATTCTTGTCCAATAACATTATTAACCAATCTTGTGGATCCAATAAGTTCATTTTTGTCATTGGACGAACATTTAGGTCATTTTCTTCCTCCCTAGGTTTATTCTAGTCCAATTAGGGTTTTTAACCAATCTTGTGCATTCAATAGGTGTCTTTGGGTCATTGGATGAACATTTATGTCATTTTCGTACTCACTAGGCTTATTCTTGTCCAATTAGGGTTCTTAACCAATCTTGTGCATCCAATAAGTTCTTTTGTGTCATGGGATTAACATTTAGGTCATTTTCATCCTCCCTAGGCTTATTCTTGTCCAATTAGGGTTTTTAACAAATCTTGTGCATCCAATAGGTGTCTTTGTGTCATTGGAGGAACATTTAGATCATTTTCATCCTTTATAGACTTATTCTTGTCCAACTAGGGTATTTAAAAAATTTTGTCCATCCAATAGGTGTGTTTGTGTCATTGGATGAACATTTGGGTCATTTTCGTCCTCCCTTGGCTTATTCTTGTCCAATTAGTGTTTTTAACAAATCTTGTGCATCCAA
>NW_027339431.1:3110456-3112374 GCF_000331145.2 Cicer arietinum | reverse complement strand
TGTTTGTGTCATTGGATGAACAATTAGGTAATTTTCGTCCTCCCTTGGCTTATTCTAGTCCAATTAGGGTTTTGAGCCAATCTTGTGCATCCAATAAGTTCATTTGTGTCATTGGATGAACATTTAGGTCATTTTCGTCCTCCGTAGGTTTATTCTAGTCCAATTATTGTTTTTAACCAATCTTGTGCATCCAACAGGTTTGTTTGTGTCATTGGATGAACATTTCGGTCATTTTCATCCTCTCTAGGCTTACTCTTGTCCAATTAGGGTTTTTAACCAATCTTATGCATCCAGTAGGTGTGTTTGTGTCATTGGATGAACATTTAGGTCTTTTTCGTCCTCTCTAGACTTATTCTTGTCCAACTAGGGTTTTTAACCAATCTTGTGCATCCACTAGGTGTGTTTGTGTCATTGGATGAACCATTAGGTCATTTTCGTCATCCCTAGGGTTATTCTAGTTCAATTAGGGTTTTTAACCAATCTTGTGCATTCAATAGGTGTCTTTGGGTCATTGGATGAACATTTATGTCATTTTCGTCCTCACTAGGCTTATTCTTGTCCAATTAGGGTGTTTAACCAATCTTGTGCATTTAATAGGTGTCTTTGTGTCATTGGATTAACATTTAGGTCAATTTCTGCCTCACTAGTTTTATTCTTGTCCAATTTTGGTTTTTAACCAATCTTGTGCATCCAATAACTTCATTTGTGTCTTTGGATGAACATTTAGGTCATTTTCGTCCTCCATAGGTTTATTCTAGTCGAATAAGGATTTTTAACCAATCTTGTGCATCCAATAGATTTGTTAGTGTCATTGGATGAAAATTTAGGTCTTTTTCGTCCTCCCTTGGTTTATTCTAGTCCAATTAGGGTTTTTAACCAATCTTGTGCATTCAATAGGTGTCTTTGGGTCATTGGATGAACATTTATGTCATTTTCGTTCTCACTAGGCTTATTCTTGTCCAATTAGGGTTCTTAACCAATCTTGTGCATCCAATAAGTTCTTTTGTGTCATGGGATTAACATTTAGGTCATTTTCATCCTCCCTAGGCTTATTCTTGTCATATTAGGGTTTTTAACAAATCTTGTGCATCCAATAGGTGTCTTTGTGTCATTGGAGGAACATTTAGATCATTTTCATCCTTTATAGACTTATTCTTGTCCAACTAGGGTATTTAAACAATTTTGTCCTCCCTTGGCTTATTCTTTATGAACATTTGGATTATTTTCGTCCTCCCTTGGCTTATTCTTGTCCAATTAGGGTGTTTAACCAATCTTGTGCATTTAATAGGTGCCTTTGTGTCATTGGATTAACATTTAGGTCATTTTCGTCCTCCCTAGGTTTATTCTAGTCTAATTAGGGTTTTTAACCAATCTGGTTCATCCAATAGGTGTGTTTATGTCATTGGATGAACATTTAGGTCATTTTCGTCCTCCCTAGGTTTATTCTAGTCTAATTAGGGTTTTTAACCAATCTGGTTCATCCAATAGGTGTGTTTATGTCATTGGATGAACATTTAGGTCATTTTCGTCCTCCCTAGGTTTATTCTAGTCTAATTAGGGTTTTTAACCAATCTGGTTCATCCAATAGGTGTGTTTATGTCATTGGATGAACATTTAGGTCATTTTCGTCCTCCCTAGGTTTATTCTAGTCTAATTAGGGTTTTTAACCAATCTGGTTCATCCAATAGGTGTGTTTATGTCATTGGATGAACATTTAGGTCATTTTCGTCCTCCATAGGTTTTTTCTTGTCCAATTAGGGTTTATAACCAATCTTGTGCATCGAATAAGGTCATTTGTGTCATTGGATAAACATTAAGATCATTTTCGTCCTCATAAACTTATTCTCGTACAACAAGGGTTTTTAACCAATCTGGTTCATCCAATAGGTGTGTTTATGTCATTGGATGAACATTTAGG
>NW_027339431.1:3109389-3109956 GCF_000331145.2 Cicer arietinum | reverse complement strand
TGCCTCCAATAAGTTCATTTGTGTAATTGGATTCACATTTAGGTCATTTTCGTCCTACCTAGGGTTATTCTTGTCCAATTAGGATTTTTAACCAATCTTGTGTATCCAATAGGTGCGTTTGTGTCATTGGATGAACATTTAGGTCATTTTCGTCCTCCCTAAGCTTATTCTTGTCCAATTAGTGTTTTTAACCAATCTTGTGCACTCAATAAGTTCAGTTGTGTAATTGGATGAACATTGAGTTCAATTTCGTCCTCCATAGGCTTATTCTTGTCCAATTAGGGTTTTTAACCAATCATGTGCATCCAATAAGTTCTTTTGTGTAATTGGATGAACATTTAAGTCATTTTCGTCCTCCCTATGCTTATTCATCTCCAATTAGAGTTTTCAACCAATCTTGTGCATCCAATAGGTGTGTTTGTCGTCCTCCCTAGGCTTCTTCTGGTCCAATTAGGGTTTTTAACGTATCTTGTGCATCCAATAAGTTCATTTGTGTCATTGGATGAACATTTAGGTCATTTTCGTCATCCCTAGGCTTATTCTTGTCCAATTAGGGTTTTTAACCAA
>NW_027339431.1:3109091-3109296 GCF_000331145.2 Cicer arietinum | reverse complement strand
GTCCTCCGTAGGCTTCTTCTTGTCCAATTAGTGTTTTTAACCAATCTTTTGCCTCCAATAAGTTTATTTGTGTTATTGGATTAACATTTTGGTCATTTTCGTCCTCCCTAGACTTATTCTTGTCCAATTAGGGTTTTTAACCAATCTTGTGCATCCAATAAGTTCATTTGTGTAATTGGATGAACATTTAGGTCATTTTCGTCCT
>NW_027339431.1:3095392-3101004 GCF_000331145.2 Cicer arietinum | reverse complement strand
ATTGAATAACATTTAGGTCATTTTCGTCCTCCCTAGATTTATTCTATTCCAATTACGGTTTTTAACCAATCTTGTGCATCCAATAGGTGTGTTTGTATCATTGGATGAACATTGAGGTCATTTTCGTCCTCCGTAGGCTTCTTCTTGTCCAATTAGTGTTTTTAACCAATCTTGTGCATTCAATAAGTTCATTTGTGTCATTGGATGAATATTTAGGTCATTTTCGTCATCCCTAGGCTTATTCTTGTGCAATAGGGGTTTTTAACCAATCTTGTGCATCCAACAAGTTCATTTGAGTCATTGGATGAACATTTAGGTCATTTTTTCCTCCGTCGGCTTATTCTTGTCCAAGTAAAGTTTTTAACCAATCTTGTGCATCCAATAAGTTCTTTTGAGTTATTGGATGAACATTTAGGTCATTTTCGTCCTCCCCAGGCTTGTTCTTTTACAATTAGGGTTTTTAACCATACTTGTGCTTCCAATAAGTTCATTTGTGTAATTGGTTGAACATTTAGGTCATTTTCGTCCACCCTAGTCTTATTCTTGTGCAATTGGGGTTTTTAACCAATCTTGTGCATCCAATAAGTTCATTTTTGTAATTGGATGAACATTTAGGTCATATTTGTCCTCCCTAGGCTTATTCTTGTCCAATTAGGGTTTTTAACCAATCTTGTGCATCCCATAAGTTCATTTGTGTCATTGGATGAACATTTAGGTCATTTTTGTCCTCCCTAGGCTTATTCTTGTACAATTAGTGTTTTTAACCAATCTTGTGCATCCAATAAGTTTATTTGTGTCATTGGATTAACATTTATGTCATTTCCTTCATCCCTAGGTTTATTCTAGTTCAATTACGGTTTTTAACAAATGTTGTGCATCCAATAGGTCTGTTTGCGTCATTGGATGAACATTTAAGTCATTTTCGTCCACCCTAGGCATATACTTATCCAATTAGGGTTTTTAACCAATCTTGTGCATCCAATAAGTTCATTTGTGTAATTGGATGAACATTTACGCCATTTTCGTCCACCCTAGGCTTATTCTTATGCAACTAGGGTTTTTAACCAATCTTGTGCATCCAATAAGATCATTTATGTAATTGGATGAACATTTTGGTCATTTTCGTCCTCCCTAGGCTTATTCTTGTCCAACAAGGGTTTTTAACCAATCTTGTGCATCCAATAGGTGTGTTTGTGTCATTGGATGAACATTTAGGTCATTTTCGTCGTCAATAGGCTTATTCATCTTCAATTAGAGTTTTCAACCAATCTTGTGCATCCAATAGGTGTGTTTGTGTCATTGGATGAACATTTAGGACTACAAATACTAAAGACAAAAATAGGACTAAAGTCTGAGTGTCATAGGGTGCAAGACAAAAATAGGACTTTAAATACTAAAGACAAGGAACCAGCTCACAAAACCAGAAGAGCATATATTGCATGGAGCGACAACGAAGAATCCTCTGCCTCTTCAGAAGAAGAAGCAAATCTATGTCTTATGGCAAATACTGACTCAGAATCAGAAAATGAGGTTAGTTCACAATCTAATCCCTCTTATGATGAGCTACATGAAGCATTCAATGAACTGCATGATGAGTATGTGAAGTCTATTAAACAGTTAATGAGTACAAAGAAAATGCTTGAAAAACAATGTTTTATTTGTGAACAAATGAAAAATGATCATAAGGAAATTGAAATTTTGTATGAACAACTGAAAAAGGATTCACATGACAAATCTGCAAGATGCATTGAACTTGAAAAACATGTTGCATCATTACAGTCTGATTTATTGAAGTTTGGTAGTAGTAAAGATAAACTGAATGATATACTTAGCCACCAGAGACATGTTAATGAAAGATCTGGCCTTGGATATAACCCAAATAAACATGTTAATAATAACACTAGATGTGGTATTGGTTATATGCAAAACAGAAATTTCAAACATAGTCAGAAATCTGGTAGTTCAAGGAATATGTATGATATCATTACTAAGCCAAATAAACATTCATTCTTTGCTGGCTCATGTAATTTCTGTTGCAGAAAAGGACATTTTGTTTCAAATTGCAAATTTAAAAAACTAGCCAATAGAGGATGGAAACAAGTTTGGATAGCAAAGAAACAAATTTTTGAAACTGACCCCCCAGGACCCAACTTAAATTGGGTACCTAAAATCAATTTTTAAGTATGTGTTGCAGGTATGCTTGACATCCAATAGGCACCCTTGGTACCTAAATAGCGGATGATCAAAGCACATGACAGGAGACAGGTCTATATTCTTGTCTTTAAAAGTAAATGAAGAAGGATTTGTCAAATAAGTGGTATTGATGACACATGAAATAAGTCAACGGCAATAATCAAAATGTTTTTTCAGTTAAATCGATTGGGTAATCGATTTCAAGCTTATTCGTCCTTTTAGGTCATTTTCGTCCTCCCTAGGCTAAGCTTATTCTTGTCCAATTAGGGTGTTTAACCAATCTTGTGCATCCAATAAGTTCATTTGTGTAATTGAATAACATTTAGGTCATTTTCGTCCTCCCTAGGCTAAGCTTATTCTTGTCCAATTAGGGTGTTTAACCAATCTTGTGCATCCAATAAGTTCATTTGTGTAATTGAATAACATTTAGGTCATTTTCGTCCTCCCTAGGCTAAGCTTATTCTTGTCCAATTAGGGTGTTTAACCAATCTTGTGCATCCAATAAGTTCATTTGTGTAATTGAATAACATTTAGGTCATTTTCGTCCTCCCTAGGCTAAGCTTATTCTTGTCCAATTAGGGTGTTTAACCAATCTTGTGCATCCAATAAGTTCATTTGTGTAATTGAATAACATTTAGGTCATTTTCGTCCTCCCTAGGCTAAGCTTATTCTTGTCCAATTAGGGTGTTTAACCAATCTTGTGCATCCAATAAGTTCATTTGTGTAATTGAATAACATTTAGGTCATTTTCGTCCTCCCTAGGCTAAGCTTATTCTTGTCCAATTAGGGTGTTTAACCAATCTTGTGCATCCAATAAGTTCATTTGTGTAATTGAATAACATTTAGGTCATTTTCGTCCTCCCTAGGCTAAGCTTATTCTTGTCCAATTAGGGTGTTTAACCAATCTTGTGCATCCAATAAGTTCATTTGTGTAATTGAATAACATTTAGGTCATTTTCGTCCTCCCTAGGCTAAGCTTATTCTTGTCCAATTAGGGTGTTTAACCAATCTTGTGCATCCAATAAGTTCATTTGTGTAATTGAATAACATTTAGGTCATTTTCGTCCTCCCTAGGCTAAGCTTATTCTTGTCCAATTAGGGTGTTTAACCAATCTTGTGCATCCAATAAGTTCATTTGTGTAATTGAATAACATTTAGGTCATTTTCGTCCTCCCTAGGCTAAGCTTATTCTTGTCCAATTAGGGTGTTTAACCAATCTTGTGCATCCAATAAGTTCATTTGTGTAATTGAATAACATTTAGGTCATTTTCGTCCTCCCTAGGCTAAGCTTATTCTTGTCCAATTAGGGTGTTTAACCAATCTTGTGCATCCAATAAGTTCATTTGTGTAATTGAATAACATTTAGGTCATTTTCGTCCTCCCTAGGCTAAGCTTATTCTTGTCCAATTAGGGTGTTTAACCAATCTTGTGCATCCAATAAGTTCATTTGTGTAATTGAATAACATTTAGGTCATTTTCGTCCTCCCTAGGCTAAGCTTATTCTTGTCCAATTAGGGTGTTTAACCAATCTTGTGCATCCAATAAGTTCATTTGTGTAATTGAATAACATTTAGGTCATTTTCGTCCTCCCTAGGCTAAGCTTATTCTTGTCCAATTAGGGTGTTTAACCAATCTTGTGCATCCAATAAGTTCATTTGTGTAATTGAATAACATTTAGGTCATTTTCGTCCTCCCTAGGCTAAGCTTATTCTTGTCCAATTAGGGTGTTTAACCAATCTTGTGCATCCAATAAGTTCATTTGTGTAATTGAATAACATTTAGGTCATTTTCGTCCTCCCTAGGCTAAGCTTATTCTTGTCCAATTAGGGTGTTTAACCAATCTTGTGCATCCAATAAGTTCATTTGTGTAATTGAATAACATTTAGGTCATTTTCGTCCTCCCTAGGCTAAGCTTATTCTTGTCCAATTAGGGTGTTTAACCAATCTTGTGCATCCAATAAGTTCATTTGTGTAATTGAATAACATTTAGGTCATTTTCGTCCTCCCTAGGCTAAGCTTATTCTTGTCCAATTAGGGTGTTTAACCAATCTTGTGCATCCAATAAGTTCATTTGTGTAATTGAATAACATTTAGGTCATTTTCGTCCTCCCTAGGCTAAGCTTATTCTTGTCCAATTAGGGTGTTTAACCAATCTTGTGCATCCAATAAGTTCATTTGTGTAATTGAATAACATTTAGGTCATTTTCGTCCTCCCTAGGCTAAGCTTATTCTTGTCCAATTAGGGTGTTTAACCAATCTTGTGCATCCAATAAGTTCATTTGTGTAATTGAATAACATTTAGGTCATTTTCGTCCTCCCTAGGCTAAGCTTATTCTTGTCCAATTAGGGTGTTTAACCAATCTTGTGCATCCAATAAGTTCATTTGTGTAATTGAATAACATTTAGGTCATTTTCGTCCTCCCTAGGCTAAGCTTATTCTTGTCCAATTAGGGTGTTTAACCAATCTTGTGCATCCAATAAGTTCATTTGTGTAATTGAATAACATTTAGGTCATTTTCGTCCTCCCTAGGCTAAGCTTATTCTTGTCCAATTAGGGTGTTTAACCAATCTTGTGCATCCAATAAGTTCATTTGTGTAATTGAATAACATTTAGGTCATTTTCGTCCTCCCTAGGCTTATTCTTGTCCAATTAGGGTTTTTAACCAATCTTGTGCATCCTATAAGTTCATTTGTGTAATTGGAATAACATTTAGGTCATTTTCGTCCTCTCTAGGTTAAGCTTATTCTTGTCCAATTAGCGTGTTTAACCAATCTTGTGCATCCAATAAGTTCATTTGTGTAATTGAATAACATTTAGGTCATTTTCGTCCTCCCTAGGTTTATTCTTTTCCAATAAGGGATTTTATCCAATCTTGTGCTTCCACTAGGTGTGTTTGTGTCATTGGATGAACATTTAGGTCATTTTCGTCCTTCCAAGGCTTATTCTTGTCCAATTAGGGTTTTTAACCAATATTGTGCATCGATTAAGTTCATTTGTGTCATTGGATTAACATTTAGGTCATTTCCTTCCTCCCTAGGTTTATTCTAGTTCAATTAGGGTTTTTAACAAATCTTGTGCATCCAATAGTTCTGTTTGCGTCATTGGATGAACATTTAGGCCATTTTCGTCCACCCTAGGCTTATTCTTGTCCAATTAGGGTTTTTAACCAATCTTGTGCATCCAATAAGTTCATTTGTGTAATTGGATGAACACTTAGGTCATTTTCGTCCTCCATAAGCTTACTCTTGTCCAATTAGGGTTTTTAACCAATCTTGTGCGTCCTATAGGTGTGTTTGTGTCATTGGATGAACATTTAGGTCATTTTCGTCCTTCCTAGGCTTATTCTTATGCAATTAGGGTTTTTAACCAATCGTGTGCATCCAATAAGTTCATTTGTGTAATTGGATGAACATTTAGG
>NW_027339431.1:3089794-3095343 GCF_000331145.2 Cicer arietinum | reverse complement strand
ATTGGATGAACATTTTGGTCATTTTCGTCCTCCCTAGGTTTATTCTATTCCAATTAGGGTTTTTAACCAATCTTATGCATCCAATAGGTGTGTTTGTATCATTGGATGAACATTGAGGTCATTTTCATCCTCCAGAGGCTTCTTCTTGTCAAATTAGTGTTTTTAACCAATCTTGTTCATCCAATAAGTTCATTTGTGTAATTGGACAAACATTTAGGTCATTTTTTCCTCCCTAGGCTTATTCTAGTACAATTATGGTTTTTAACCAATCTTGTGCATCCAATAAGTTCATTTGTGTAATTGGAATAACATTTAGGTCATTTTCGTCCTCCCTAGGCTAAGCTTATTCTTGTCCAATTAGGGTGTTTAACCAATCTTGTGCATCCAATAAGTTCATTTGTGTAATTGAATAACATTTGGTCATTTTCGTCCTCCCTAGGTTTATTCTATTCCAATTAGGGTGTTTAACCAATCTTGTGCATCCAATAGGTGTGTTTGTATCATTGGATGAACATTGAGGTCATTTTCATCCTCCGTAGGCTTCTTCTTGTCCAATTAGTGTTTTTAACCAATCTTGTTCATCCAATAAGTTCATTTGTGTAGTAGGATGAACATTTTGGTCATTTTAGTCCTCCCTAGGCTTATTCTTGTCCAATTAGGGTTTTTAACCAATCTTGTACATCCAATAATTTCATTTGTGTAATTGGAATAACATTTAGGTCATTTTCGTCCTCCCTAGGCTTATTCCTGTCCAATTAGGGTTTTTAACCAATCTTGTGCATCCAATAAGTGTGTTTGTGTCATTGGATGAACATTTAGGTCATTTTCGTCCTCCCTAGGCTAAGCTTATTCTTGTCCAATTAGGGTGTTTAACCAATCTTGTGCATCCAATAAGTTCATTTGGGTTATTGAATAACATTTAGGTCATTTTCGTTCTCCCTAGGTTTATTCTATTCCAATTTTGGTTTTTAACCAATCTTGGGCATCCAATAGGTGTGTTTGTATCATTGGATGAACATTGAGGTCATTTTGGTCCTCTGTAGGGTTCTTCTTGTCCAATTAGTGTTTTTAACCAATCCTGTGCATCCAATAAGTTCATTTGTGTAATTGGACGAACATTTAGGTCATTTTTTCCTCCCAAGGCTTATTCTTGTCCAATTAAAGTTTTTAACCAATCTTGTGCATCCAATAAGTTCTTTTGAGTTATTGGATGAACATTTATGTCATTTTCGTCCTCCCTAGGCTTGTCCTTGTACAATTATGGTTTTTAACCAATATTGTGCATCCAATAAATTCGTTTGTGTAATTGGATGAACATTTAGGTCATTTTCGTCCACCCTAGGCTTATTCTTGAGCAATTGGGGGTTTTTAACCAATCTTGTGCATCCAATAAGTTCATTTGTATAATTGGATGAACATTTAGGTCATATTTGTCCTCCCTAGGCTTATTCTTGTCCAATTAGGGTTTTTAACCAATCTTGTGCATCCCATAAGTTCATTTGTGTCATTGGATGAACATATAGGTCATTTTCGCCCTCCCTAGGCTTATTCTTGTACAATTAGGGTTCTTAACCAATCTTGTGCATCCAATAGGTGTGTTTGTGTCATTGGACGAACATTTGGGTCATTTTCGTCCTTCCAAGGCTTATTCTTGTTCAATTAGGGTTTTTAACAAATCTTGTGCATCCAATAGGTTTGTTTGCGTCATTGGATGAACATTTAGGTCATTTTCGTCCTCCCTAGGCTTATTCTTGTCCAATTAGGGTTTTTAACCAATCTTGTGCATGCAATAAGTTCATTTGTGTCATTGGAAGAACATTTAGGTCATTTTCGTCCTCCCTAGGCTTATTCTTGTCCAATTAGGGTTTTTAACCAATCTTGGGCATCCAATAAGTTCATTTGTGTAATTGGAATAACATTTAGGTCATTTTCGTCCTCCCTAGGTTTTTTCTATTCCAATTACTGTTTTTAACCAATCTGGTGTATCCAATAAGTTCATTTGTGTAATTGGATGAACATTTAGGTCATTTTTTCCTCCCTAGGTTATTCTTGTCAAATTAAAGTTTTTAACCAATCTTGTGCATCCAATAAGTTCTTTTGAGCTGTTGGATGAACATTTAGGTCATTTTCGTCCTCCCTAGGCTTGTTCTTGTCCAATTAGGACTTTTAACCAATCTTGTGCATCCAATAAGTTCATTTGTGTCATTGGATGAACATTTAGGTCATTTTCGTCCTCCCTAGGCTTATTATTGTACAATTAGCGTTTTTAACCAATCTTGTGCATCCAATATTTGTGTTTGTGTCATTGGATGAACATTTATGTCATTTTCGTCCACACCAGGCTTATTCTCGTCCAATTAGGATTTTTAACCAATCTTGTGCATCCAATAAGTTCATTTGTGTCATGGGATGAACATTTAGGTCATTTTCATCCTCCCTGGGCTTATTCTTGTACAATTAGGGTTTTGAACCAATCTTGTGCATCCAATAAGTTCATTTGAGTCATTGGATGAACATTTAGGTCATTTTCATCCTCCCTAGGCTTATTCTTTTCCAATAAGGGTTTTTAAGCAATCTTGTGCATCCACTAGGTTTGTTTGTTTCATTGGATGAACATTTAGGTGATTTTCGTCCTTCCAAGGCTTATTCTTGTCCAATTAGGGTTTTTAACCAATATTGTGCATCCATTAAGTTCATTTGTGTCATTGGATGAACATTTAGGTCATTTTCGTCCTCCCTAGGCTAAGCTTATTCTTGTCCAATTAGGGTGTTTAACCAATCTTGTGCATCCAATAAGTTCATTTGGGTTATTGAATAACATTTAGGTCATTTTCGTCCTCCCTAGATTTATTCTATTCCAATTACGGTTTTTAACCAATCTTGTGCATCCAATAGGTGTGTTTGTATCATTGGATGAACATTGAGGTCATTTTCGTCCTCCGTAGGCTTCTTCTTGTCCAATTAGTGTTTTTAACCAATCTTGTGCATCCAATAAGTTCATTTGTGTAATTGGACGAACATTTAGGTCATTTTTTCCTCGCAAGGCTTATTCTTGTCCAATTAAAGTTTTTAACCAATCTTGTGCATCCAATAAGTTCTTTTGAGTTATTGGATGAACAGTTAGGTCATTTTCCTCCTCACTAGGCTTGTTCTTGTACAATTAAGGTTTTTAACCAATCTTGTGCATCCAATAAGTTCATTTGTGTAATTGGATGAACATTTAGGTCATTTTCGTCCACCCTAGGCTTATTCTTGTGCAATTGGGGTTTTTAACCAATCTTGTGCATCCAATAAGTTCATTTGTGTAATTGGATGAACATTTAGGTCATTTTCGTCCACCCTAGGCTTATTCTTGTGCAATTGGGGTTTTTAACCAATCTTGTGCATCCAATAAGTTCATTTGTGTAATTGGATGAACATTTAGGTCATTTTCGTCCACCCTAGGCTTATTCTTGTGCAATTGGGGTTTTTAACCAATCTTGTGCATCCAATAGGTGTGTTTGTGTCATTGGACGAACATTTAGGTCATTTTCGTCCTTCCAAGGCTTATTCTTGTTCAATTAGGGTTTTTAACAAATCTTGTGCATCCAATAGGTCTGTTTGCGTCATTGGATTAACATTTAGGTCATTTTCGTCCTCCCTAGGCTTATTCTTGTCCAATTAGGGTTTATAACCAATCTTGTGCATGCAATAAGTTCATTTGTGTCATTGGAAGAACATTTAGGTCATTTTCGTCCTCCCTAGGCTTATTCTTGTCCAATTAGGGTTTATAACCAATCTTGTGCATGCAATAAGTTCATTTGTGTCATTGGAAGAACATTTAGGTCATTTTCGTCCTCCCTAGGCTTATTCTTGTCCAATTAGGGTTTTTAACCAATCTTGTGCATCCAATAGCTGTGTTTGTATCATTGGATGAACATTTAGGTCATTTTCGTCATCCGTATGCTTTTTCTTGTCCAATTAGTGTTTTTAACCAATCTTGTGTATCCAATAAGTTCATTTGTGTAATTGGATGAACATTTAGGTCATTTTCGTCCTCCCTAGGTTTATTCTATTCCAATTAGGGTTTTTAACCAATCTTGTGCATCCAATAAGTTCATTTGTGTCATTGGATGAACATTTAGGTCATTTTCGTCCTCCCTAGGTTTATTCTATTCCAATTAGGGTTTTTAACCAATCTTGTGCATCCAATAGCTGTGTTTGTATCATTGGATGAACATTGAGGTCATTTTCGTCATCCGTATGCTTTTTCTTGTCCAATTAGTGTTTTTAACCAATCTTGTGTATCCAATAAGTTCATTTGTGTAATTGGATGAACATTTAGGTCATTTTATCCTCCCTACGTTATTCTTGTCAAATTAAAGTTTTTAACCAATCTTGGGCATCCAATAAGTTCTTTTGAGTTATTGGATGAACATTTAGGTAATTTTCGTCCTCCCTAGGCTTGTTCTTTTCCAATTAGGACTTTTAACCAATCGTGTGCATCCAATAAGTTCATTTGTGTCATTGGATGAACATTTAGGTCATTTTCGTCCTCCCTAGGCTTATTCTTGTCCAATTAGGGTTTTTAACCAATCTTGTGCATCCAATAAGTTCATTTGTGTCATTGGATGAACATTTAGGTCATTTCCGTCCTCCCTAGGCATATTATTGTACAATTAGGGTTTTTAACCTATCTTGTGCACCCAATAAGTTCATTTGTGTAATTGGAATCACATTTAAGTCATTTTCGTCCTCCATAGGCTTATTCTTGTCCAATTAGGGTTTTTAACCAATCTTGTGCATCCAATAGCTGTGTTTGTGTCATTGGATGAACATTTAGGTCATTTTCGTCCTCCCTAGGCTTATTCTTGTCCAATAAGGGTTTTTAACCAATCTTGTGCATCCAATAGGTGTGTTTGTGTCATTGGATGAACATTTAGGTCATTTTCGTCCTCCCTAGGCTTATTCTTGTCCAATAAGGGTTTTTAACCAATCTTGTGCATCCAATAGGTGTGTTTGTGTCATTGGATGAACATTTAGGTCATTTTCGTCCTCCCTAGGCTTATTCTTGTCCAATAAGGGTTTTTAACCAATCTTGTGCATCCAATAGGTGTGTTTGTGTCATTGGATGAACATTTAGGTCATTTTCGTCCACACCAGGCTTATTCTCGTCCAATTAGGATTTTTAACCTATCTTGTGCATCCAATAAGTTCATTTGTGTCATTGGATGAACATTTAGGTCATTTTCGTCCTCCCTAGGCTTATTCTTGTCCAATTAGGGTTTTTAACCAATCTTGTGCATCCAATAAGTTCATTTGAGTCATTGGATGAACATTTAGGTCATTTTCCAATAAGGGTTTTTAAGCAATCTTGTGCATCCACTAGGTTTGTTTGTGTCATTGGATGAACATTTAGGTGAATTTCGTCCTCCCAAGGCTTGTTCTTGTCCAATTAGGATTTTTAACCAATCTTGTGCATCCAATAAGTTCATTTGTGTCATTGGATGAACATTTAGGTCATTTTCGTCCTCCCTAGGCTTATTCTTGTCCAATTAGGGTTTTTAACC
>NW_027339431.1:3087347-3089294 GCF_000331145.2 Cicer arietinum | reverse complement strand
TAGGTCATTTTCGTGCTCCCTAGGTTTATTTTAGTCCAATTAGGGTTTTTAACCAATCTTGTGGATCCAATAGGTGTCTTTGTGTTATTCGATGAACATTTAGGTCGATTTCATCCTCCTTAGGTTTATTCTAGTCCAATTAGGGTTTTTAACCAATCATGTGCATCCAATAGGTGTCTTTGAGTCATTGGATGAACACTTATATCATTTTCGTCCTTCATAGACTTATTCTCATCCAACTAGGGTTTATAACCAATCTTGCCCATGCAATAGCTGTGTTTGTGTCATTGGATGAACATTTAGGTCATTTTCGTCCTCCCTTCGATTATTCTTGTCCAATTAGGGTTTTTAACCAATCTTGTTTATCCAATAGGTGTCTTTGTGTCATTGGATGAACATTTAGATCATTTTCATCATTTATTGACTTATTCTTGTCCAACTAGGGTTTTTATCCAATGTTGTCCATACCATAGGTGTGTTGGTGTCATTGGATGAACATTAAGGTCAATTTCGTCCTCCCTTGGCTATTTCTTGTCAAATTAGTGTTTTTAACCAATCTTGTGCATCCAATAGGTGTGTATGTTTCATTGGATGAAGATTTAGGTCATTTCCGTCCTCCCTAAGTTTATTCTAATCCAATTATGGTTTTTAACCAATCTTGTGCATCCAATAGGTGTGTTGGTGTCATTGGATAAACATTTTGGTGATTTTTGTCCGCCCTAAGCTTAATATTGTCAAATTAGGGTTTTTAACCATTCTTGTCCGTCGAATAAGTTCCTTTGTGTCATAGGATTAACATTTAGGTCGCTTTCGTCCTCCCTAGGGTTATTCTAGTCCAATTTGGGGTTATAACAAATCTTGTGCATCCCATAGGCGTGTTTGTGTCATTGGATGAACATTTAGGTCATTTACGTCCTCCCTAGACTTATTCTTGTCCAACTAGTGTTTTTAACCAATCTTGTGCATCCAATAGGTGTTTGTGTGTCATTGGATTAACATTTAGGTCATTTTCGTCCTCCCTTGGCTTATTCTTGTCCAATTAAAGTTTTTAAACAATCTTTTGCATCCAATAGGTGTCTTTGTGTCATTGGATGAACATTTAGGTCATTTTCATTATCCCTAGGTTTATTCTAGACCAATTATGGTTTTTAACCAATCTTGTGCACCAATAGGTGTGTTTGTGTCATTGGATGAATACTTAGGTCATTTTCGTCCTCCCTAGGCTTATTCTTGTCCAATTAGGGTTTGTAACCAAACTTGTGCATCCAATAGGTGGGTTTGTGTCATTGGATGAACATTTAGGTCATTTTTTCCCTCCATAGGTTTATTTTCGTCCAACTAGGATTTTTAACCAATCTTGTACATCCAATAGGTGTGTTTGTTTCATTGGATGAATATTTAGGTCATTTCCGTCATCCCTTGGATTATTGTTGTCCAATTAGGGCTTTTAACCAATCTTGTGCATCCAATAAGTTCATTTGTGTCATTAGATTAAAATTTATGTCATTTTTGTACTCCCTTGGTTTATTCTTGTCCAATTAGGGTTTTTAACCAATCTTGTGCATCCAATAAGTTCATTTGTGTCATGGGATTAACATTTAGGTCATTTTTTTACTCATTATGCTTATTCTTGTCCAATTAAGAGTTTTTAACCAGTCTGGTGCATCCAATAGGTGTGTTTGTGTCGTTGGATGCACACTATAAGCCCCATAATTTTAAAGTATACTTTATGTATTTTAGTTTATTTTGGTATTGAACTCGGTGGCTTTTCAGCCAAAGTTATTAATATTTGTGAGTTATATGACCAAAAAGATATTTGATGCCCGATTAAAATTTCTTGTCGATAAATAAATTAAATTAAGTACGGTGAATCCTTTACGAAGAATTTAATGCCTTATGGGTGAAATGTTAATTTTGATAAATATATATATATATATATATATATAT
>NW_027339431.1:3065032-3077793 GCF_000331145.2 Cicer arietinum | reverse complement strand
ATGAAACTTGTTGTGTTTGAGAGGTGGATTGTGTTGATTTGTGTTCGTCGTATTTGATGTGTTCTTAATTAATACTGATGAAATTTGATGTGTGTATGGTTGGATTCTGTGGAGAAATGAATTGATGTGTTTTGGTGTGGATTGTGGATTGAATTTGATAATATGTTTGAGTTTGTTTTGTGTGGAATTTGAAAACCATTAGAGTTAAACGAGTATTAAGAATGGGGAATCTCTTAATGTCTACGTTTACTTAATGTTGTCGTGAAAATCGTTTAAGTTAAACGAGTATTAAGAATGGGGAATCTCTTAATGTCTACGTTTACTTAATGTTGTTAAATTGTGCTGACCCGTGATAGGTGGCACCTCGGTAAACAGTACTGACTCGTGATAGGTGGTACGTTTACGATTTACGTTTTGGTAAATTGTGCTGACTCGTGATAGGTGGCACCTCTGTAAATAGTACTTTGGCCTGTGATAGGCGGTACGTTTACGATTTACGTTTTTGGCAAATTATGCTGACCCGTGATAGGTGGCACCTCGGTAAACAGTACTGACTCGTGATAGGTGGTACGTTTACGATTTACGTTTTGGTAAATTGTGCTGACCCGTGATAGGTGGCACCTCTGTAAATAGTACTTTGGCCTGTGATAGGCGGTATGTTTACGATTTACGTTTTTGGCAAATTATGCTGACCCGTGATAGGTGGCACCTCGGTAAATAGTACTTTGGCCTATGATAGGCGGTATGTTTACGATTTACGCTTTTTCTTTTAGTAAATCGTGTTGACCCGTGATAGGTGGCACCTCGGTAAACAGTACTGACCTGTGATAGGTGGTACGTTTATGATTTACGCTTTTTAGTAAATCATGCTGACCTGTGATAGGTGGCACCTCGGTAAACAGTACTGACCTGTGATAGGTGGTACGTTTATGATTTACGCTTTTTAGTAAATCATGCTGACCTGTGATAGGTGGCACCTCGGTAAACAGTACTGACCCGTGATAGGTGGTACGTTTATGATTTACGCTTTTTAGTAAATCATGCTGACCTTAGGATTTGAGATTATGTATGAATGTGATTGAGTTAGTTATGAATTTTTGGAAAAATGATGAGGGAAATCGATTTCCCAATCGATTGGATGAGTTGCAGGAAGTTCACTATTTTAACCTAATCGATTTGCCAATCGATTGTATAAATATATCTTTCAAAATCTTTTAAGAAATCGATTTGGAAATCGATTGGCAGAGAGGCAGGAACTCAGCAAAACTGCCGAAATCGATTTGGAAATCGATTTGGCAACCCAGGGACTCATCAGAACTGACAAAATCGACTTAGAAATCGATTTGGTCATGCAGAAACTCAGCAGAACTGACCAAATCGATTTGGCAATCGATTGGCTCAGCAAAAGTCCTTATTTTGAGTTAGATAATCGATTTCTCAATTGATTTATCAATGCTTTGGTCAGTTATGTATTACTTGATGGTTTGAGAACTTCATTTTGAGTTCATTGTTAATTGGCAAGCATTATATGAACTTTTAGCATATGGAAAATCCTTTTAAGGTGCATGCTTAGTTGAAAGGTTATTTTGTGCATTTAAAACTTAAATGTTATGTGTTATCTGTTAATTTCGGTTGGTGACCCTTTACAACTATTGTGGAAATTTGGGCTTTGCCCTCAGATGAGAGTCAGGACGACCCTACTGGTTTATACCCTAGGGATGGTAATGTAGATGGGAATGCTTGACTGGAGCCTATGTAGGAGGATCTCACGGGGCGCGTGGAGATCACTCAGGGTGTATAGTTTTTTGGTAGGATGATCAGATTAGGTTGATGTATAGGGACTAGACGTCATTCTTTTTGGGTTGCAGTATTTTGATTTGGAAATATGTACCTATACTAATATTGGGTCTATGTACCACCTTTTGAAGTGTAAATACTTTGGATTCGTATTTTGAGAAACTTTTCGCTGCTTGTAAATTATAATGACTCAATTATTTATCCAAAGGTATTTCCTTATTTGTTTTTCTCTGTTTTATTTAAATCTCTTTCGAAAAAAAAATACACCTTCGCTTTGAAAACGGGGTGTTACACAATAGGTGCGTTTGTGTCATTGGATGAACATTGAGGTCTTTTTCGTCCTCCCTAGAATTATTCTTGTCCAACTAGGGTTTTTAACCAATCTTGTGCATCCAATAGGTGTGTTTGGGTCATTAGATGAATACTTAGGTCATTTTCGTCCTCCCAAGGCTTAATCTTGTCCAACTAGGGTTTTTAACCAATCTCGTGCATCCAATAGGTTTGTTTGTGTCGTTGGATGAACATTTAGGTCATTTTCGTCCTCCCAAGGCTTATTCTTATCCAATTAGGGTTTTTAACCAATCTCGTGCATCCAATAGGTTTGTTTGTGTCGTTGGATGAACATTTAGGTCATTTTCGTCCTCCCTAGGCTTATTCTTGTCGAATCAGGGTTTTTTAACCAATCATATGCATCCAATAAGTTCATTTGTATCATTGGATGAACATTTAGGTCATTTTCGTCCTCCCTAGGCTTATTCTTGTCGAATCAGGGTTTTTTAACCAATCATATGCATCCAATAAGTTCATTTGTATCATTGGATGAACATTTAGGTCATTTTCGTCCTCCCTAGGCTTATTCTTGTCGAATCAGGGTTTTTTAACCAATCATATGCATCCAATAAGTTCATTTGTATCATTGGATGAACATTTAGGTCATTTTCGTCCTCCCTAGGCTTATTCTTGTCCAATTAGTGTTTTTAACCAATCTTGTGAATCCAATAAGTTCATTAGTGTCATTGGATGGACATTTAGGTCATTTTCGTACACCCTAGGTATATTCTAGAGTAATTAGGGTTTTTAACCAATATTGAGCATCCAATAGGTGTGTTTGAGTCATTGGATGAACATTTAGGTAATTTTCGTCCTCCCTAGGCTTATTCTTGTCCAATTAGGTTTTTAACCAATCTTGTGCATCCAATAGGTGTGTTAGTGTCGTTGGATGAACATTTAGGTAATTTTCGTCCTCCCTAGGCTTATTCTTGTCCAATTAGGTTTTTAACCAATCTTGTGCATCCAATAGGTGTGTTAGTGTCGTTGGATGAACATTTAGGTAATTTTCGTCCTCCCTAGGCTTATTCTTGTCCAATTAGGTTTTTAACCAATCTTGTGCATCCAATAGGTGTGTTAGTGTCGTTGGATGAACATTTAGGTAATTTTCGTCCTCCCTAGGCTTATTCTTGTCCAATTAGGTTTTTAACCAATCTTGTGCATCCAATAGGTGTGTTAGTGTCGTTGGATGAACATTTAGGTAATTTTCGTCCTCCCTAGGCTTATTCTTGTCCAATTAGGTTTTTAACCAATCTTGTGCATCCAATAGGTGTGTTAGTGTCGTTGGATGAACATTTAGGTAATTTTCGTCCTCCCTAGGCTTATTCTTGTCCAAGTAGGGTTTTTAACCAATCTTGTTCTTCCAATAAGTTCATTTGTGTCATTCGATGAACATTTAGGACATTTTCGTCCTCCCTAGGTTTATTATAGTCCAATTAGGGTTTTTAACAAATCTTGTGCATTCAATAAGTGTGTTTGTGTCATCGGATGAACATTTAGGTCATTCTCGTCCTCCCTAGGCTTATTCTTGTCGAATCAGGGTTTTTTAACCAATCATATGCATCCAATAAGTTCATTTGTATCAATGGATGAACATTTAGGTCATTTTCTTCCTCCCTATGCTTATTCTTGTCCAATTAGTGTGTTTAACCAATCTTGTGAATCCAATAAATTCATTAGTGTCATTGGATGGACATTTAGGTCATTTTCGTACGCCATAGGTTTATTTTAGAGTAATTAGGGTTTTTAACCAATGTTGAGCATCCAATAGGTGTGTTTGAGTCATTGGATGAACATTTAGGTAATTTTCGTCCTCCCTAGGCTTATTCTTATCCAATTAGGATTTTTAACCAATGTTGTGCATCCAATAAGTTCATTTGTGTCATTGGATGAACATTTAGGTCATTTTTGTCCTTTCTAGGATTATTCTAGTCTAATTAGGGTTTTTAATCAATCTTGTGCATCCAATAGGTGTGTTAATGTCATTGGATGAACATTTAGGTAATTTTTGTCCTCCCCAGGCTTATTCTTGTCCAATTAGGGTTTTTAACCAATCTAGTGCATCCAATAAGTTCATTTGTGTCATTGGATGAACATCTAGGTCATTTTCGTCCTTCCACGGATTATTCTAGTCCAATTAGGGTTTTTAATCAATCTTGTGCATCCAATAGGTGTGTTAGTGTCATCGGATGAACATTTAGGTCATTTTCGTCCTCCCTAGGCTTATTCTTGTCGAATCAGGGTTTTTTAACCAATCATATGCATCCAATAAGTTCATTTGAATCATTGGATGAACATTTAGGTCATTTTCTTCCTCAATATGCTTATTCTTGTCCAATTAGTGTTTTTAACCAATCTTGTGAATCCAATAAGTTCATTAGTGTCATTGGATGGACATTTAGGTCATTTTCGTACGCCCTAGGCTTATTCTTGTCCAATTAGGAGTTTTAACCATTCTCATGCATCCAGTAGGTGTGTTTGTGTCATTGGATGAACATTTAGGTCATTTTCGTCCTTTCTAAAGTTATTCTTGTCAAACTAAGGTTTTTAGCCAATCTTGTGAATCCAATAGGTTTGTTTGGGTCATTAGATGAACACTTAGGTCATTTTCGTCCTCCCTTGGGTTATTCTTGTCCAACAAGGGTTTTTAACCAATCTTGTGCATCCAATAGGTGTGTTTGTGTCATTGGATGAACATTTAGGTCATTTTTGTCCTCCCTAGGCATATTCTTATCCAATTACGATTTTTAACCAATCTTGTGCATCCAATAAGTTCATTTGTGTCATTGGATGAACATTTAGGTCATTTTCGTCCTTCCTAAAGTTATTCTTGTCAAACTAAGGTTTTTAACCAATCTTGTGCATCCAATAGGTTTGTTTGGGTCATTAGATGAACACTTAGGTCATTTTCGTCCTCCCTTGGGTTATTCTTGTCCAACAAGGGTTTTTAACCAATCTTGTGCATCCAATAGGTGTGTTTGTGTCATTGGATGAACATTTAGGTCATTTTTGTCCTCCCTAGGCATATTCTTATCCAATGTGTCGTAGGATGAACATTTTGGTTATTTTCGTCCTCCCTAGGCTTATTCTTATCCAATTAGGGTTTTTAACCAATCCTGTGCATCCAATAGGTGAGTTTGGGTCATTAGATGAACACTTAGCTCATTTTCGTCCTCCCTAGGTTTATTCTATTCCAATTAGGATTTTTAACCAATCTAGTGCATCCAATAAGTTCATTTGTGTCATCAGATGAACATTTAGGTCATTTTCGTCCTTCCTAGGATTATTCTAGTCCAATTAGGGTTTTTAATCAATGTTGTGCATCCAATAGGTGTGTTAATGTCATTGGATGAACATTTAGGTAATTTTTGTCCTCCCTAGGCTTATTCTTGTCCAATTACGGTTTTTAACCAATCTTGTGCATCCAATAGGTGTGTTAATGTCATTGGATGAACATTTAGGTCATTTTCGTCCTCCCTAGGCTTATTCTTGTCCAATTACGGTTTTTAACCAATCTTCTACATCCAATAGGTGTGTTTGTGTCGTTGAATGAACATTTAGGTCATTTTCATCCTCCCTAGGCTTATACTTATCTAATTAGGATTTTTAACCAATCTTGTGCATCCAATAAGTTAATTTGTGTCATTGGATGAACATTTAGGTAATTTCCGTCCTCCCTAGACTTATTCCTATCCAATTAGGGTTTTTAACCAATCTTGTGGATCCAATAAATTCATTTGTGTCATTGGAGGAACATTTAGGTCATTTTTCTCCTCCCTACGTTTATTCTAGTCCAATTAGGGTTTTTAAGCAATCATTTGCATCCAATAGGTGTGTTATTGGCATTGGATAAACATTTAGGTAATTTTCGTCCTCCCTAGGCTTATTTTTGTCAAATAAGGATTTTGAACCAATCTGGTGCAGCCAATAAGTCCATTTGTGTCATGGGATTAACATTTAGGTCATTTTCGTCCTCCCCAGGCTTATTCTTGTTCAATTAGGGTTTTTAACAAATCCTTTGCATCCAATAGCTGTGTTTTTGTCATTGGATGAATATTTAGGTAGTTTTCGTCCTCCCTAGGCTTATTTTTTTCCAATTAGGATTTTTAACCAATCTTGTGCTTCCAATAAGTTAATTTGTGTCATTCGATGAACATTTAGGTCATTTTTGTCCTCCTTAGGTTTATTCTAGTCCAATTAGGGTTTTTAACCAATCTTGTGCATCCAATAAGTGTGTTTGTGTCATCAGATGAACATTTTGGTCATTTTCATCCTCCCTAGGATTCTTCTTGTCGAATCAGGGTTTTTTAGCCAATCTTATGCATCCAATAAGTTCATTTGTATCATTGGATGAACATTTAGGTCATGTTCTTCCTCCCAAGGCTTATTCTTGTCCAATTAGAGCTTTTAACCAATCTTGTGAATCCAATAAGTTCATTAGTGTCATTGGATGGACATTTAGGTCATTTTCGTTCTCCCTAGGTTTATTCTAGAGTAATTAGGGTTTTTAACCATTATTGAGCATCCAATAGGTGTGTTTGTGTCATTGGATGAACCTTTAGGTCATTTTCGTCCTCCCTAGGCTTGTTCTTGTCCAATTAGGGGTTTTAACCAATCTTGTGCATCCAATAGGTGTGTTTGTGTCATCGGATGAACATTTAGGTCATTTTCGTCCTTCCTAGACTTATTCTTGTCCAACTAAGGTTTTAAACCAATCTTGTGCATCCAATAGGTTTATTTGGGTCATTAGATGAACATTTAGATCATTTTCGTCCTCCCTTGGCTTATTCTTGTCCAACAAGGGTTTTTAACCAATCTTGTGCATCCAATAGGTGTGTTTGTGTCATTGGATGAACATTTAGGTTATTTTTGTCCTCCCTAGGCTTATTCTTGTCCAATTACTGTTTTTAACAAATCTTGTGCATCCAATAAGTTCATTTGTGTCATTGGATGAATATTTAAGTCATTTTCGTCCTTCCTAGGATTATTCTAGTCCAATTAGGGTTTTTAATCAATCTTGTGCATCGAATAGGTGTGTTAGTGTCATTGGATGAATATTTAGGTAATTTTCGTCCTCCCTATGCGTATTCTTGTCGAATTTGGGTTTTTAACCAATCTTGTGCATCCAATAGGTGTGTTTGGGTCATTAGATGAACACTTAGGTCATTTTCATCCTCCTTAGGCTTATTCTTGTCCATCTAGGGTTTTTAACCGATCTTGTGCATCCAATAGGTGTGTTTGTGTCATTGGATGAACATTTAGGTCATTTTCGTCCTCCCTTGGCTTATTCTTGTCCAACAAGGGTTTTTAACCAATCTTGTGCATCCAATAGGTGTGTTTGTGTCATTGGATGAACATTTAGGTCATTTTCGTCCTCCCTTGGCTTATTCTTGTCCAACAAGGGTTTTTAACCAATCTTGTGCATCCAATAGGTGTGTTTGGGTCATTAGATGAACACTTAGGTCATTTTCATCCTCCTTAGGCTTATTCTTGTCCATCTAGGGTTTTTAACCGATCTTGTGCATCCAATAGGTGTGTTTGTGTCGTTGGATGAACATTTAGGTAATTTTCGTCCCCCCTAGGCTTATTCTTATCCAATTAAGGTTTTTAACCAATCTTGTGCATCCAATAAGTTCACTTTAAGTCATTGGATGAACATTTAGGTCATTTTTGTCCTCCCTAGGCTTATTCTTGTTGAATTAGGGTTTTTTTAACCAATCTTATGCATCCAATAAATTCAATTGTGTCATTGGATGAACATTTAGGTATTTTTCGTCCTCCCTAAATTTATTCTAGTCCAATTAGGGTTTTTAACCAATCTTGTGCATCCAATAGGTCTGTTTGTGTCATTAGATGAACATTTAGGTCTTTTTCATCCTCCCTAGACTTATTCTTGTCCAACTAGGGTTTTTAACCGATCTTGTGCATCCAATAGGTGTGTTCTGTCACTAGATGAACATTTAGGTGATTTTCTTCCTCCCTAGGCTTATTCTTTTCAAATAAGGGTTCTTAACCAATCTTGTTCATCCAATAAGTTCATTTGTTTCATTGGATGAACATTTTGGTCATTTTCTTCCTCACAAGGCTTATTCTTGTCGAATTAAAGTTTTCAACAAATCTTGGGAATCCAATAAGTTCATTAGTGTCATTGTATGAACATTTAGGTCATTTTCGTTCTCCCTATGTTTATTCTAGACTAATTAGGGATTTTAACCAATCTTGAGCATCCATTAGGTGTGTTTGAGTCATTAGATTAACATTTAGGTCATTTTCGTCCTCCCTAGGCTTATTCTTGTCCAATTAGGGTTTTTAAGCAGTCTTGTGCATCCAATAGGTGTGTTTGTGTCATTGGACGAACATTTAGGTCATTTTCGTCCTCCCTAGGCTTATTCTTGTCCAATTAGGGTTTTTAAGCAGTCTTGTGCATCCAATAAGTTCATTTTTGTCATAGGATTAACATTTAGGTGATTTTCGTCCTCCCTAGGCTTATTCTTGTTCAATTAGGGGTTTTAACCAATCTTGTGCATCCAACAGGTGCGTTTGTGTCATTGGACGAACATTTAGGTCATTTTCGTCGTTCCTAGACTTATTCTTGTCCAACTAAGGTTGTTAACCAATTTTTTGCATCCAATAGGTTTTTTTGTGTCATTGAATGAACATTTAAGTCGTTTTCGTCCTCCCTTGGCTTATTTGTGTGCAATTTGGGTTTTTAACCAATCTTGTGCATCCAATAGGTGTGTTTGGGTCATTAGATGAACACTTAGGTCATTTTCGTCCTCCCTAGGTTTATTCTATTCCAATTAGGATTTTTAACCAATCTAGTGCATCCAATAAGTTCATTTGTGTCATTGGATGAACATTTAGGTCATTTTCGTCCTTACTAGGATTATTCTACTCCAATTAGGGTTTTTAATCAATCTTGTGCATCCAATAGGTGTGTTAGTGTCATTGGATGAACATTTAGGTCATTTTCGTCCTCCCTAGGCTTATTCTTGTCCAATTATGGTTTTTAACCAATCTTGTGCATCCAAGAGGTTTGTTTGTTTTATTGGATGAACATTTAGGTCAATTTCGTCCTCCCTAGACTTTTTCTTGTCCAACTAGGGTTTTTAACCAATCTTGTGCATCCAATAAGTTCATTTGTGTCATTGGATGAATATTTAGGTCATTTTTGTCCTCCCTAGGCTTATTCTTGTCCAATTAGGGGTTTTAACCAATCTTGTGCATCCAATAGGTGTGTTTGTGTCGTTGGATTAAGATTTAGGTCATTTTCGTCCTCCCTAAGCTTATTCTTATTTAACCACTCTTGTGGATCCAATAAGTTCATTAGTGTCATTGGATGGACATTTAGGTCATTTTTGTCCTCCCTAGGCTTATTCTTATCCAGTTAGTGTTTTTAACCAATCTTGTGCGTCCAATAAGTTCATTTGTGTCATTGGATGAATATTTAGGTCATTTTTGTCCTCCCTAGGCTTATTCTTGTCCAATTAGGGGTTTTAACCAATCTTGTGCATCCAATAGGTGTGTTTGTGTCATTAGATGAACATTTAGGTCATTTTCATCCTCCCCAGGTTTATTCTTCTCCAATTAGGATTTTTAACCAATCTTGTGCATCGAATAATTGTGTTTGTGTCATTGGATGAACATTTATGTTATTTTTCTCCTCCTTAGGCTTATTCTTGTCCAATTACGGTTTTTAACCAATCTTGTGATTCCAATAAGTTCATTTGTGTCATTCGATGAACATTTAGGGCATTTTCGTCCTCCTTAGGTTTATTCTAGTTCAATTAGGGTTTTTAACCAATCTTGTGCGTCCAATAAGTTCATTTGAATCATTGGATGAACATTTAGGTCATTTTCGTCCTCCCTAGGCTTATTCTGATCCAAAGTTTTTAACCAATCTTGTGCGTCCAATAAGTTCATTTGAATCATTCGATGAACATTTAGGTCATTTTCGTCCTCCTTAGGTTTATTCTAGTTCAATTAGGGTTTTTAACCAATCTTGAGCATCCAATAAGTGTGTTTGTGTCATCGGCTGAACATTTAGGTCATTTTCGTCCTCCCTAGGCTTATTCTTGTTGATTCAGGGTTTTTTAACCAATCATATGCATCCAATAAGTTCATTTGAATCATTGGATGAACATTTCGGTCGTTTTCATCCTCCCTAGGCTTATTCTTCTCCAATTAGGGTTTTTAATCAATCTTGTGCATCCAATAGGTGTGTTAGTGTCATTGGATGAACATTTCGGTCGTTTTCATCCTCCCTAGGCTTATTCTTCTCCAATTAGGGTTTTTAATCAATCTTGTGCATCCAATAGGTGTGTTAGTGTCATTGGATGAACATTTCGGTCGTTTTCATCCTCCCTAGGCTTATTCTTCTCCAATTAGGGTTTTTAATCAATCTTGTGCATCCAATAGGTGTGTTAGTGTCATTGGATGAACATTTCGGTCGTTTTCATCCTCCCTAGGCTTATTCTTCTCCAATTAGGGTTTTTAATCAATCTTGTGCATCCAATAGGTGTGTTAGTGTCATTGGATGAACATTTCGGTCGTTTTCATCCTCCCTAGGCTTATTCTTCTCCAATTAGGGTTTTTAATCAATCTTGTGCATCCAATAGGTGTGTTAGTGTCATTGGATGAACATTTCGGTCGTTTTCATCCTCCCTAGGCTTATTCTTCTCCAATTAGGGTTTTTAATCAATCTTGTGCATCCAATAGGTGTGTTAGTGTCATTGGATGAACATTTCGGTCGTTTTCATCCTCCCTAGGCTTATTCTTCTCCAATTAGGGTTTTTAATCAATCTTGTGCATCCAATAGGTGTGTTAGTGTCATTGGATGAACATTTCGGTCGTTTTCATCCTCCCTAGGCTTATTCTTCTCCAATTAGGGTTTTTAATCAATCTTGTGCATCCAATAGGTGTGTTAGTGTCATTGGATGAACATTTCGGTCGTTTTCATCCTCCCTAGGCTTATTCTTCTCCAATTAGGGTTTTTAATCAATCTTGTGCATCCAATAGGTGTGTTAGTGTCATTGGATGAACATTTCGGTCGTTTTCATCCTCCCTAGGCTTATTCTTCTCCAATTAGGGTTTTTAATCAATCTTGTGCATCCAATAGGTGTGTTAGTGTCATTGGATGAACATTTCGGTCGTTTTCATCCTCCCTAGGCTTATTCTTGTCCAACTAGGGTTTTTAACCAATCTTCTACATCCAATAGGTGTGTTTGTGTCGTTGAATGAACATTTCGGTCGTTTTCATCCTCCCTAGGCTTATTCTTATCTAATTAGGATTTTTAACCAATCTTGTGCATCCAATAAGTTAATTTGTGTCATTGGATGAACATTTATGTCATTTTTGTCCTCCCTAGGCTTATTCTTCTCCAATTAGGGTTTTTAACCAATCTTGTGGATCCAATAAATTCCTTTGTGTCATTGGAGAAACATTTAGGTCATTTTTCTCCTCCCTACGTTTATTCTAGTCCAATTAGGGTTTTTAAGCAATCATTTGCATCCAATAGGTGTGTTATTGTCATTGGATAAACATTTAGGTAATTTTCGTCCTCCCTAGGCTTATTTTTGTCAAATAAGGTGTGTTTGGGTCATTAGATGAACACTTAGGTCCTTTTTGTCCTCCTTAGGCTTATTCTTGTCCAACTAGGATTTTTAACCAATCTTGTGCCTCCAATAGGTGTGTTTGTGTCATTGGATGAACATTTATGTCATTTTTGTCCTCCCTAGGCTTATTCTTCTCCAATTAGGGTTTTTAACCAATCTTGTGCTTGCAATAAGTTCATTTGTGTCATTGGATGAACATTTAGGTCATTTTCGTCCTCCTTAGGTTTATTCTAGTCCAATTTAGGTTTTTTACCAAAATTGTGCATCCAATAAGTGTGTTTGTGTCATTGGATGAACATTTATGTCATTTTCTTCCTCTGTAGTCTTATTCTTGTGGAATTACGGTTTTTTAACCAATCTAATGCATCCAATAAGTTCATTTGTGTCATCGGATGATGATTTAGGTCATTGTATGAACATTTATGTCATTTTCATCCTCCCTAGGGGTTTTAACCAATCTTGTGCATCCAATAAGTTCATTATTGTCATTGGATGAACATTGAGGTCATTTTCGTCCTCCCTAGCCTTATTCTTGTCGTATTAGGGTTTTTTAACCAATCTTGTGCATCCAAGAAGTGTGTTTGTGTTAACCAAAATACATTTAGGTCATTTTCGTCCTCCCTAGCCTTATTCTTGTCGTATTAGGGTTTTTTAACCAATCTTATGCATCCAATAAGTTCAATTGTGTCATTGGATGAACATTTAAGTCATTTTCGTCCTCCCTATATTTATTCTAGTCCAATTAGGGTATTTAACCAATCTTGTGCATCCAATTGGTGTGTTTGTGTCATTGGATGAACATTTAGGTCATTTTCGTCCTCCCTTGGCTTATTCGTGTCCAATTAGGGTTTTTGACCAATCTTGTGCATCCAATAATTTCATTTGTGTCATTGGGTGAACATTTAGGTCATTTTCGTCCTCCCTGGGCTTATTGTTGTCCAATTAGGGTTTTTAACCAATCTTGTGCATCCAATAGGTGTGTTTGTGTCATTGGATGAACATTTAGGTCTTTTTCGTCCTCC
>NW_027339431.1:3063171-3064788 GCF_000331145.2 Cicer arietinum | reverse complement strand
TAGGTTTATTCTAGTCCAATTAGGGATTTTAACCAATCTTGTGCATCCAATATGTTTGTTTGTGTCATTGGATGAACATTTAGGTCATTTTCGTCCTCCATGGGCTTATTCTTGTCCAATTAGCGTTTTTTACCAATCTTGTGCATCCAATAAGTTCATTTGTGTCATTGGATGAACATTTAGGTCATTTTCTTCCTCCCTAGGCTTATTCTTGACCAATTAGAATTTTTAACCAATCTTGTGCATCCAATGAGTTCATTTGTGTCATAGGATTAACATTTAGGTGATTTTTGTCGTCCCTAAGTTTAATCATGTCCAATTAGGGGTTTTAACCAATCTTGTGCAACCAATAGGTGTGTTTGTGTCATTGGATGAACATTTAGTTCATTTTCGTGCTTCCTAGACTAATTCTTGTCCAACTAGGGTTTTTAACCAATCTTGTGCATCCAATAGGTGTGTCTGTGTTATTGGATGAACATTTAGGTCATTTTCATCGTCCATAGGCTTATTCTTGTCCAATTAGGGTTTTAAACCAATCTTGTGCATCCAATAAGTTCATTTTTGTCATTGGATGAACATTTAGGTCATTTTCTTCCTCCCTAGGCTTATTCTTGTTCAATTAGAGTTTTTAACCAATCTTGTGCATCCAATAAGTTCATTAGTTTCGTTGGATGAACATTTATGTCATTTTCGTTCTCCCTAGGTTTATTATAGTCCAATTAGGATTTTTAACCAATCTTATGCATCCAATAGGTGGGTTTGTGTTATTGGATGAATATTTAGGTCATTTTCATCCTCCATAGGCTCATTCTTTTCTAATAAGGGTTTTTAGCCTATCTTGTACATCCAAGAAGTTCATTTGTGTCATTGGATGAACATTTATGTCATTTTCGTCCTCCCTAGGTTTATTATAGTCCAATTAGGATTTTTAACCAATCTTATGCATCCAATAAGTGTGGGTTTGTGTTATTGGATGAATATTTAGGTCATTTTCATCCTCCATAGGCTCATTCTTTTCCAATAAGGGTTTTTAGCCTATCTTGTACATCCAAGAAGTTCATTTGTGTCATTGGATGAACATTTATGTCATTTTCGTCCTCCCTAGGCTCATTCTTGTCCAATTAGGGTTTTTAACCAATCTTGTGCATCCAATAAAATCATTTGTGTCATTGGATGAACATTTAGGCCATTTTTGTCCACCTTAGGTTTATTCTAGTCCAATTAGGGTTTTTAATCAGTCTTGTGCATCCATAGGTGTGTTTGTGTCATTGGATGAACATTTATGTCATTTTCGTCCTCCCTAGGCTTATTCTTGTCCAATTAGGGTTTTTAACCAATCTTGTGCATCCAATAAAATCATTTGTGTCATTGGATGAACATTTAGGCCATTTTTGTCCACCTTAGGTTTATTCTAGTCCAATTAGGGTTTTTAACCAATCTTGTGCATCCAATAAGTTCGTTTGTGTCATTGGATGAACATTTACGTCATTTTTGTCCACCTTAGGTTTATTCTAGTCCAATTAGGGTTTTTAATCAGTCTTGTGCATCCATAGGTGTGTTTGTGTCATTGGATGAACATTTATTTCATTTTGGTCGTCCCTAGACAAATTCTTGTCC
>NW_027339431.1:3061261-3062671 GCF_000331145.2 Cicer arietinum | reverse complement strand
TCATCAACCAACACATATCCATAAAGGTTACCTCCAAAACTCTTAACTTGGGCTGGTCCAAAAAGGTCCATGTGTACTAATTGCCAAACTCTATTTGTTCTAACCAAATCTATAGAGGGAAAGGGAGTCTTAACCAGTTTACTTTTCTCACATGAATCACACAGTCTATCCTTATAAAACTTCCTATTTGGTAGACCTAAGACTAGCTGTTTGCTTACAAGTTTATTCAAATGATTTATATGTATGTGAGCTATTCTTTTATGCCAAAGCCATGTTTCATCTAAATTGGATAACAAGCAGCATATAGTACTTGGTACAGAATTGAAATCTAACATGTAAATGTTATTAATTCTGTCACCAACTAGCTTTATGTGTTTGTCATCTTTATGCTCAATAATGCAAGATTGTGATGAAAAACTTACTTGAAAACCTTTATCACACAGCTGACTTATACTCAGCAAGTTGTGTTTCAATCCTTCAACGTATAACACATTTTTGATTACTGCAGTTGACTCATTGCCTATGTCACCAATTCCAATAATCTTTCCTCTGTTGTTGTCACCATATTTGACAAAGCCTCCTTCCTTTAATGTCAAGGACAGGAATTTGGATTTGTCACCTGTCATGTGCTTTGAGCATCCGCTATCTAAATACCATGAATGCTTAGTGGATGTCAAGCACACCTGCAACATACAATCAGAATTTTGTTTTAGGTCCCCAATTTAAATTGGGTCCTGGATGGTTAGTGTCAAACACAGATTTCTTTGCTATCAAAACTTGCTTCCATCCTCTATTGGCTAATTTTTTAAATTTGCAATTTGACACAAAATGTCCCTTTCTGCAACAGAAATGACATTTGCCATCAAAGGATGAATGTTTGTTTGGTTTAGTAAATATGTCATACATACTCTTAGAAATAGTAGATTTTTGACCATGTTTGACATTTCTGGTTTGCATATAACCAATACCATTTCTATTTTTATTTCTTTTAACATGCATATTTGGTGTATATCCTAAACCAGATTTTTCATGAACATGTCTTTGATTGCTAAGTATGACATTCAGTTTATCTTTACTATTAGCAAACTTCAATAAATCAGATTTTAATGATGCAACATTATTCTCAAGTTCAATGCATTTTGCAGATTTGTCATGTGAATCCTTTTTCAGTTGTTCACATAAATTTTCAATTTCTTTATGGTCATTTTTCATTTGTTCAAGCATTTTCTTTGTGCTTAACAACTGTTTTATGGAATTCACATAATCATCATGCAGCTCATTGAAAGCTTCTTGTAGCTCATCATAGGTTGGATTAGATTGTGAACTAACCTCATTTTCTGATTCTGAATCGGTATTTGCCATGAGACACAGATTCACTTCTTCTTCATCCGAAGAGGCAGAGGATTCATC
>NW_027339431.1:3044965-3060470 GCF_000331145.2 Cicer arietinum | reverse complement strand
ACTCATCTAGTCGATGCAACTCCATTTCGTGCTCCCTGAGTTATCCAAATAGTGTTGCAGTGGTCATTTTTGCCAGATCTTTAGATTCAGCGATAGCAGTTATTTTGGGCTGCCATTCTCTGGTTAGACACCTCATGATCTTTCCGATCTGCTGCTCATTCTCCACCTGTTTTCCCAGGGCATGAAGGTTGTTTATAACATGTGTAAATCTCGTCTGTAGATCACTTATAGATTCATCTTTCTTCATGCTGAACAATTTGTATTCGTGCATAAGTGTATTTACGCGAGCTCTTTTCACATCTGTGGTTCCTTCATGTGTTTCTTGAAGAATCTCCCACATTTCCTTTGTTGATTTGCAGTTTGATATCCTAAAGAATTCTTCTGCACACAAAGCAGATGTTATAATGTTCTTAGCTTTAGCATTATAACCTACTTTCTTTTTATCGTCCTCAGACCATTCGGCTCTGGGCTTGGGGATCATCGAGTCATTTGTTCCTGCAATCTTGGGAATATATGGTCCATTTTCAACAGCGTCAAGGATGTCAATTCCACTGGCTTCCAGGAATATCACCATCCTGTGCTTCCAGTACATATAAGCTATTTCATTGAATGCTGGAGGTCTTGCTAGTGATGCGCCTTCTCCCAAAAAATCAGTTGAGGCTATATTCCTTTTATGAGTTTTACCTCTCGAAAAGTCAGGCTCTGAGGCCAATTGTTGATTATTATGACCTCGAAATAATCAGAATATATCAGTTTTTAATCAAATTAAAGCAATATTACATACACAGCGGAATTATAATGTGGCATACAAGATTAACAGTTAAAAGTAAAAGGATAAGGGATTGAATGCACCAAGGTTTATCCTGGTTCAATTGTCAACGAGACAACCTACATCCAGTCCTGACAATCCAACTGGATTTCAGCTTTTTCTCCAATAGAAAGAATTGTGAATTGTTTACAGATTGTCCAGTTTCCTCGAAACCTATCTATCTAAAACAATCTCTTTCCTATTGCTTAACCCCTTGATCCTTGTAGTCACTCAGCAGACTCACACAAAATCAAGTGAAGATCGCCACCAGTTTCTAGCTAGATTTTTCGCAGTCGTTTCTTTACAAAGAATTTATTTCAAACAAAATAAAAGAAGTACAAAAAAGTGTCTTCAATCTTGATCAATGTATCTCACACGAATCTGGTTATTCAAAGATTGTTCATGAGAACATTGTCTTTTCTCTCAAGAATACTATTTCAGCTCTCTCAATGATTATGGATAATCTTTTTGGCTTTGATCTGAAAAAGTAATATCAGAATGTTAACAATGTGTTCTTAAGAGTTCTTCAGTATTCTGAAGTATATTCAAGAAGGTTTTCAAGTGTATACATGTCTTAATGAGAGAATGATTGAAAATAGTTTATATAGTTTCTGAAAAACAACTAATCAATCGATTTACCAATCGATTCATTAAAGTTATAAAACAGGTCTAATCGATTTGCCAATCGATTATCGCGAGTCTTGTTTTTCTTGAATCTTGAAACTACATAAGCCAATCGATTTGCCAATCGATTCTTTTAAAAACTCTTTTCAGTAAATTATGTTCAGACTTAAATGAATCGATTTCATAATCGATTGCAGGTGTTTTGTTCCAATAAAAATCACACCAATCGATTACTTAATCGATTTACTAAGTCTCAGAATCGATTTACAAATACACAGAATCGATTTGGCCACAAGCTTAAAGTTCACTGTGATTTCAAAATGTTTCTTTCAATCGATTTGCCAATCGATTGAGCTTAAGTCAGTGACTTAGCTATTTTCATGTTAATTGAAGTGCCAATCGATTTGGTGGTATTTGCCCGAAAAGTTCTTACATGATGTTTAGTTCAATCGATTAAAACCAAACTTAACATGATTGAAATTTTCACAATAGATTGTCCAATCGATTGTGTTTGTCACAGGTCAAGTTATTTTTCAAGTATTATCTAAGCAATTGATTTGCCAATCGATTACCCTAGAAATTGGATCTTCACTGTGACTTGTCCAATCGATTTCCCAATCGATGTATTTCAATCAGTTTTACTTTGTGATGTGTACAATCGATTTACCAATCGATTAGCCTGTAAAACAGGTTGCCACTGACTTGTGCAATTTTCATTTCTAATTATGCCAGTCGATTGCCTAATCGATTATACAACCACAAACAGTTATGTTTCCTTACACCATTGTTATGAAATTGATTTCCCAATCGATTTACTCAGTCAATATTCAACTTTTGTTGATTTCTTGAGTTCCAAGCAATTTGTCTCAAGTGTGTAGGATTGGATTGTTGTTCCCAAAATCTTGCTCAATTAAAATGTTAGATTTATCATATGATGTATGAACATTGTATGTTTGTTAATTATGTCAAAATTAGGATTCAAAGGACTAAAGTCCAACAATCTCCCCATTTTTGCATAAGTGACAAGCATACAATTTTAACTTGAGTTGAGCATTTCAAGACATAATATTAACAACATTTCATAGCATCATATGTACCATTATCAGATCATAAAATCAGAGTATCAGATCAGAGCATCTTAGCATAACAGTACACATGCTATTTATCAAAAAACCAGAGCATTTTAATAATTCATTCTTATCAGAGCAGAGTATCAGAGTATCAGAAAATATCAAAAATATGCAGCAACAGTCATAAGCATAAGCAAGTTATAATTTAATCCCCTATTGTCAGTTAAGGCAAAAAGGCAGAAAAAAAATTTCCTCCCGCTATGTTAATGAACATAAGCATTGGGGAATGAAATCATAAAACATTGTGTATCAGAACAATAATTGAGCATATCAAAGAGATTAAGACAAATGAATTCAGAGAGAGATGGAATAAACATTCTAATGCATTATAGATATAGATGAAATGAGTACATCAAGTCATAGCAAAAACAACACATATCCTAAACTCCTAATCTCCTAAACTAGGCTGGTCCTCACTATTATCTACGGGAGAGGCAGAGACCGCTGTATTACCCTCAGCAAGTGTCTCCTCAACGTGAGTCTCAGGGTGATCTAGGGGAGTTGGGTTAGGTTCCTCTGTTGCTTGACGACCGATGTCTGCGAAGTCTTCAAAAGACAGCTTTATGCCTAAGTGTGCTTGTATAGCATCCACATCCTGAACAACCGAATTCAGGGATGCCTGGAGAGTCCTCAAATTTGCTTCCATTCTGGACTATTATTCTAGCATCTTGGCATTGTGTGCCATCTGAGCTTCTATGAATTCCATTATCTTTGCAACAAATTCAGGAGGGGCTGTGTCAGTAGCTGGTTGAGGCTGAGATTGTGGTTGAGGTGGTGCTGGTTCAACAGTAGGCTGAGGTCTTATCCAAAAACCATGTAACCTTTTCATTGCATCTGGTTTACAATTGATTCTCCGAAAATTAGAGTGGTCTTTGCAGATTCTTCATTAACAAACGAAACCTTGAAGTGTTTTAGAATCTTGGTAATCAGCTGTGGATAAGGTAGCATAAGCTTGCTCTGTGAAGCTTCCAGCATGTGCCTTAGCATAATCCAAGTCCAGCTCATCCTGAGCTCCTTCGATAAACCCCATAACAGTAGTATGTCTAACTTCTGAACTACTGCATGGTTACCTGAACGTGGTACAAGCATCCTGGTCAGCGTGTACATCAGCATTCGATGTTGGACCTTCATTTGACCGATAGCTAATGAAATTGTTTCCACAAAACCATCAATCATCAGGTCCTTTACTGCAGCATGCCTGTCAACAGATTCTTCCCAACCTTCGTCAGCCGTATCAGCTTCAGAACTACCGTCGATAGATTTTCCGTAAAAAGGCAATCCTGATAAGGTAGAAAAATCATCAAAGGACATAGCAATCCTTTTTCCTTTGACTTGAGCCTTAAAACCTTCTTCAGTCAGCTTGAACGTTGAATAAAATTCCCCTATCAAACGTGGATAACTATCAAGAGCAAAAGATAGAAAGCTCTCAAGACCGTGAAATCTCATATGGTTCCGAAACGTAAAACCGTCAGTATCAAAGTAAGCAAAATCCAGAGTCCTACCCTCATGGATTTTTCTCTTCAGAAAGTCTGATGGTATGGTGGGTTCTGCATCTTTTTCTTTGGATGCAGGAACTTTCTTGGCAGGGGGTGAAGAAATTGTTTTCTTCTTCCTCTTTTGTGAGATTTCCTTCATGGCATCAGCCATGAGTTTTTTCCGTTGGGGGTTCCTTTCTCTTTTTAGTTTTCTCTTGAATAGGAGCAGGTGCCTTGTCTTTGTCTTTGGCAAGAATTTTATGTGTGGGAATGGGTTCTCTTTTGGTTAGAGTGGGTGGTGGTGAAGGGGTTTCACTGGTTGAAGAAGATGAAGGTGAAGGAGTGCGTGCATGGGTCTGTTTTACTCGTGCCATATTCGTAGATTGAAGTAGATTGAATGTAGATAGTAACAAGATAGCAACAAAATAACATTAGTGAAATCTGGAGAAATGCAGTGCAGAAATCGATTGATAACTGTTCCTATTTAAACCCTTAACCGTGTAAATCGATTCCCAAATCGATTAGGTTACCGTTGTTGGTAATGTCAATCGATTTAGTAATTATTACATACAACGGCTAGTCACAACGGTCATATTACAAATCGATTCCCAAGTCGATTTCCAGTTTTACTTAATCGATGTCCAAATCGATTGTTTTAACGTTGAAATCTGAACTAGTCGATTTCCCAATCGACGCTCGGGCAAGTTAAAACAAATTTTCTGAACTTTGAATTATGGGGCCTATGCAATCGATTCCCAAATCGATTTTGTAAACCATTTACCATGCTGGTAATCGATTCCCAAATCGATTTAACTGGAAAACAACTGCAAACACCAGAAGTGTCCTATGAAAGAATCAAAGATCATACCTCACTAGGATCAACGATTCCTTTCATCCTTATGTACAGAAAACTTTCTGTTGGTAAAGCTTTTGTGAAGATGTCAGCTAACTGTTCGGCAGTGTTAACATACTCAAGCTTAATGATTCCATTTTGAAAGTTATCTCTTATAAAGTGATGTCTTACTTCAATGTGTTTGGTCCTGGAGTGCATTACTGGATTCTTGGTTATACTTATTGCCCTTGTGTTATCACACATGATAGGTACTGTTCCCAAGTCAACACCAAAGTCCAATAAGTGTTGTTTCATCCAAAGTATCTGAGCGCAACAGCTCCCAGCTGCAATATATTCAGCTTCAGCAGTTGATAAAGCGATGCTTGTCTGTTTCTTACTAAACCATGACACAAGAGAGTTTCCAAGTAAATGACAAGTTCCTGAGGTACTTTTCCTGTCGAGTTTACATCCGACAAAGTCTGAATTTGAGTAACCAACTAAAGTACAAGTTGATCCTTTTGGATACCACAATCCAAGACTCTTAGTTCCTACCAAGTATCTGAAAATTCTCTTAACTGCACTGAAGTGAGATTCCTTTGGATTTGATTGATACCTTGCACACATACAAACACTGAACATGATGTCTGGTCGGCTTGCTGTAAGGTAGAGCAAAGATCCTATCATACCACGAAATCTAGTAACATCTACAGGTTTACCTTTCTCATCTCGGTCTAAGTAATTTCCTTGACTCATGGGTGTATCAATGGACTTAAGTTTTTCAAAGTTAAATTTCTTTATCAAATCAGAACAGTATTTAGATTGACTAATGAAAATGCCTTGCTTGCTTTGGTTAATTTGAAATCCCAAGAAATATGACAGTTCACCCATCATTGACATTTCAAATTTACCTTTCATCAAATTTTCAAATTCTTTGCACAGTTTATTATTTGTAGATCCAAATATTATGTCATCAACATATACTTGGACAAGCAAGATATCATTTCCAGTAGTTTTTGTGAAAAGGGTCTTGTCAACATTTCCTCTTAAAAAGTTTTGTTGAATAAGGAAATTGCTGAGCTTCTCATACCAAGCTCTTGGAGCTTGTTTTAACCCATAGAGGGCCTTTGAGAGCTTATACACATGATTAGGAAAATCAGGATTTTCAAAACCAGGTGTTTGATTAACAAAAACTTCCTCTTGAAGGTCACCATTGAGAAAGACACTTTTCACATTCATTTGATAAAGATTAAAGTGCATTATACAAGCATAAGCCAATAAAATTCTTATGGCTTCTAATCTAGCTACAGAGGCGTAGGTTTCATCAAAATCTATTCCCTCCTCTTGACTATAACCCTTGGCTACTAGTCTAGCTTTGTTCGTTGTTATCACACCATTCTCATCCAACTTGTTTCTGAACACCCATCTGGTTCCTATGACATGCTTACCCTCTGGCCTAGGTACCAAGTTCCACACCTTGTTTCTCTCAAACTGGTTTAACTCCTCTTGCATAGCAAGTATCCACTCACTATCTAACAGGGCTTCCTTAATGTTCTTAGGTTCAATCTGAGATACAAAGGCTGTAAAGTTACAAAACTGACTAAGGCTTCTCCTAGTTGCAACACCTTTAGAGATATCGCCTATAATGTTGTCTAAAGGGTGGTTTCTGTTGAACTTCCATTCCTTAGGCAACTCACAGGTTTCTATAGGTTCTACAGGGTCTGCACTAGTTGGAGGGTCAGCTATAGGTTGTTCTAGTGGTTCAGATTCTACAACATCATCCAAAATATCATTAACCTTAGAAGGAGTTTTGTTCAAGTTTTCTGTAAAAGATTCATCAAACTTTACATGAACTGACTCTTCTATGGTTTTTGTTCTTTTGTTGTAGATTCTATAGGCCTTACTAGTTTGGGAATATCCTAAAAAGATACCTTCATCTGCCTTAGGGTCAAACTTTCCTAGGTGTTCTTTGCCATTGTTCAACACAAAGCACTTACAACCAAAGATTCTAAAGTAGGAAAGGTTTGGTTTTCTACCCTTGTAAAGCTCATAGGGTGTTTTCCTAAGCAGGGGCCTAATGAGAACTCTATTTACAACATGAGTGGCTGTACTAATTGCATCTGCCCAAAAGTACTTAGGTAGGTTGGAGTCCTTAAGCATAGTCCTAGCTAACTCTTCTAGGGATCTATTTTTCCTCTCCACTACCCCATTCTGTTGTGGTATCCTAGGGACAGAAAATATGTGGTTGATTCCATGTTGTTCACAGTAAGTTTGAAAAGAATCATTTTGGAATTCACCTCCATGATAACTTTTAATTGAAACAATTTTCTGGTCATTCTCATTTTGAACTAAAGTAGAAAATTTCTTAAAAGTTGAGAATGTATCACTTTTATGTGCCAGAAAATATGTCCATGTGAACCTTGAATAGTCATCAACCAACACATATCCATAAAGGTTACCTCCAAAACTCTTAACTTGGGCAGGTCCAAAAAGGTCCATGTGTACTAACTGCAAAACTCTATTTGTTCTAACCAAATCTATAGAGGGAAATGGAGTCTTAACCAGTTTGCTTTTCTTACATGAGTCACACAGTCTATCCTTAGTAAATCTCTTATTAGGGAGTCCTATAACTAGCTGTTTGCTAACAAGTCTTTTCAAATGATTTATATGTATGTGAGCTATTCTTTTATGCCAAAGCCATGTTTCATCTGAATTGGATAACAAGCAGCATATAGTACTTGGTACAGAATTGAAATCTAACATGTAAATGTTATTAATTCTGTCACCAACTAGCTTTATGTGTTTGTCATCTTTATGCTCAATAATGCAAGATTGTGATGAAAAACTTACTTGAAAACCTTTATCACACAGCTGACTTATACTCAGCAAGTTGTGTTTCAATCCTTCAACGTATAACACATTTTTGATTACTGCAGTTGACTCATTGCCTATGTCACCAATTCCAATAATCTTTCCTCTGTTGTTGTCACCATATTTGACAAAGCCTCCTTCCTTTAATGTCAAGGACAGGAATTTGGATTTGTCACCTGTCATGTGCTTTGAGCATCCGCTATCTAAATACCATGAATGCTTAGTGGATGTCAAGCACACCTGCAACATACAATCAGAATTTTGTTTTAGGTCCCCAATTTAAATTGGGTCCTGGATGGTTAGTGTCAAACACAGATTTCTTTGCTATCCAAACTTGCTTCCATCCTCTATTGGCTAATTTTTTAAATTTGCAATTTGACACAAAATGTCCCTTTCTGCAACAGAAATGACATTTGCCATCAAAGGATGAATGTTTGTTTGGTTTAGTAAAGATGTCATACATACTCTTAGAAATAGCAGATTTTTGACCATGTTTGACATTACTGGTTTGTGCATCCAATAGGTGTGTTTGTTTCATTGGATGAACATTTAGGTCATTTTCGTCCTCCCTCTGCTTATTCTTGTCCAATTAGGGTTTTTTAACCAATCTTGTGCATCCAATAGGTGTGTTTGTGTCATTGGATGAACATTTAGGTCATTTTCATCCTCCATAGGTTTATTCTAGTCCAACTAGGGTTTTTAACAAATCTTGTGCATCCAATAGGTGTGTTTGTGTCATTGGATAAACATTTAGGTCATTTACGTCTTCCTTTGGCTTATTCTTGTCCAATTAGGGTTTTTAACCAATCCTATGCATCCAATAGGTGTGTTTGTGTCATTGGATGAACATATAAGTCGTTTTCGTCCTCCCTTGGCTTATTCTTGTCCAATTAGAGTTTTTAACCAATCTTGTCCATCCAATAGCTGTGTTTGTATCATTGGATGAACATTTAGGTCATTTTCGTCCTCCCTTGGCTTATTATTATCCAATTAGGGTTTTTAACCAGTCTTGTGCATCCAATAGGTGTGTTTGTGTCATTGGATAAACATTTAGGTCATTTTCGTCCTTTCTTGGCTTATTCTTGTCAAATTAGGGTTTTTAACCAATCTTGTGCATCCAATAGGTGTGTTTGTGTCATTGGATGAACATTTAGGTCATTTTCGTACTCCCTAGGTTTATTCTTGTCCAATTAGGGTTTTTAACAAATTTTGTGCATCCAATAGGTGTGTTTGTGTCATTGGATGAACATTTAGGTCATTTTCGTCCTCCCTCTACTTATTTTTGTCTAATTAAGGTTTTTAACCAATCTTGTGCATCAAATAAGTTCATTTGTGCCATTGGATGAAGATTTAGGTCATTTTCGTCCTCCCTAGGTTTATTCTAGTCCAATTAGGGTTTTTAACCAATCTTGTGCATCCAATAGGTGTGTTTCTGTCATTGGATGAACATTTAGGTAATTTTCATCCTCCCTAGGCTTATTCTTGTCCAATTAGGGTTTTTAACTAATCTTGTGCATCCAATAGGTGTGTTTCTGTCATTGGATGAACATTTAGGTAATTTTCATCCTCCCTAGGCTTATTCTTGTCCAATTAGGGTTTTTAACTAATCTTGTGCATCCAATAGGTGTGTTTCTGTCATTGGATGAACATTTAGGTAATTTTCATCCTCCCTAGGCTTATTCTTGTCCAATTAGGGTTTTTAACTAATCTTGTGCATCCAATAGGTGTGTTTCTGTCATTGGATGAACATTTAGGTAATTTTCATCCTCCCTAGGCTTATTCTTGTCCAATTAGGGTTTTTAACTAATCTTGTGCATCCAATAGGTGTGTTTCTGTCATTGGATGAACATTTAGGTCATTTTCGTCCTCCCTCTACTTATTTTTGTCTAATTAAGGTTTTTAACCAATCTTGTGCATCCAATAGGTGTGTTTGTGTCATTGGATAAACATTTATGTCATTTTCGTCTTTTCTTGGCTTATTCTTGTCCATTTAGGGTTTTTAACCAATCTTGTGTGTCCAATAGGTGTGTTTTTGTCATTGGATGAACATTTAGGTAATTTTCATCCTCCCTAGACTTATTCTTGTCCAACTAGGGTTTTTAACCAATCTTGTGCATCCAATAGGAGTGTTTGTGTCGTTGGTTGAACATTTAGGCCATTTTCGTCCTTCCTTTGCTTATTCTTGTCCAATTAGGGTTTTTAACCAATCTTGTGCATCCAATAGGAGTGTTTGTGTCGTTGGTTGAACATTTAGGCCATTTTCGTCCTTCCTTTGCTTATTCTTGTCCAATTAGGGTTTTTAACCAATCTTGTGCATCCAATAGGAGTGTTTGTGTCGTTGGTTGAACATTTAGGCCATTTTCGTCCTTCCTTTGCTTATTCTTGTCCAATTAGGGTTTTTAACCAATCTTGTGCATCCAATAAGTTCAGTTGTGTTATAGGATGAACATTTCAATCATTTTCGTCCTCCCTAGGTATATTCTAGTCCAATTAGGGTTTTTAACCAGTCTTGTGCATCCAATAGGTGTGTTTGTGTCATTGGACGAACATTTAGGTCATTTTCGTCCTCCCTAGGCTTATTCTTCTCCAATTAGAGTTTTTAACCAATCTTGTGCATCCAATAAGTTTAGTTGTGGTATAGGATGAACATTTCGGTCATTTTCGTCCTCCCTAGGCTTATTCTTCTCCAATTAGAGTTTTTAACCAATCTTGTGCATCCAATAAGTTTAGTTGTGGTATAGGATGAACATTTCGGTCATTTTCGTCCTCCCTAGGCTTATTCTTCTCCAATTAGAGTTTTTAACCAATCTTGTGCATCCAATAAGTTTAGTTGTGGTATAGGATGAACATTTCGGTCATTTTCGTCCTCCCTAGGCTTATTCTTCTCCAATTAGAGTTTTTAACCAATCTTGTGCATCCAATAAGTTTAGTTGTGGTATAGGATGAACATTTCGGTCATTTTCGTCCTCCCTAGGCTTATTCTTCTCCAATTAGAGTTTTTAACCAATCTTGTGCATCCAATAAGTTTAGTTGTGGTATAGGATGAACATTTCGGTCATTTTCGTCCTCCCTAGGCTTATTCTTCTCCAATTAGAGTTTTTAACCAATCTTGTGCATCCAATAGGTGTGTTTGTGTCATTGGATGAACATTTAAGTCATTTTCGTCCTGCCTTGCCTTATTCTTTTCCAATTAGAGTTTTTATCCAATTATGTGCATCCAATAGTTGTGTTTGTGTCGTTGGATGAACATTTTGGTCATTTTCGTCCTCCCTAGGGTTATTCTTGTCCAGCTAGGGTTTTTAAACAATCTTGTGCATCCAATAGCTGTGTTTTTGTCATTGGACGAACATTTAGGTCATTTTCGTCCTCCGTAGGCTTATTCTTGTCCTATTAAGGTTTTTAACCAATCTTGTGCATCCAATAGGTGTGTTTGTGTCATTGGATGAACATTTAGGTAATTTTCGTCCTCCCTAGACTTATTCTTGTCCAGCTAGGGTTTTTAACCAATCTTGTGCATCCAATAGCTGTGTTTTTGTCATTGGACGAACATTTAGGTCAATTTCGTCCTCCCTAGGGTTATTCTTGTCCAATTAGGGTTTTTAACCAATCTTGTGCATCCAATAGGTGTGTTTGTGTCATTGGATGAAAATTTAGGTAATTTTCATCCTCCCTAGACTTATTCTTGTCCGACTAAGTTTTTTAACCAATCTTGTGCATCCAATAGCAGTGTTTGTGTCGTTGGTTGAACACTTAAGCCATTTTCGTCCTTCCTTTGCTTATTCTTGTCCAATTAGGGTTTTTAACCAATCTTCTGCATCCAATAAGTTCATTTGTGCTATAGGATGAACATTTCGGTCATTTTCGTCCTCTCGAGGTTGATCCTAGTCAAATTAGGGTTTTTAAACAATCTTGTGCATCCAATGGGTGTGTTTGTGTCGTTGGATGAACATTTAGGTCATTTTCGTCCTCCCTAGGCTTGGTGTTTAACCAATCTTGTTCATTCAATAGGTGTGTTTGTGTCATTGGATGAACATTTAGGTCATTCTCGTCCTTCCTTGGCTTATTCTTGTCCAATTAGGGTTTTTAACCAATCTTGTGCATCCAATAGGTTCATTTGTGTCATTGGATGAACATTTAGGTCATTTTTGTCCTCCCTAGGTTTATTCTAGTCCAATTAGGGTTTTTAACCAATCTTGTGCATCCAATAGGTGTGTTTGTGTCATTGGATAAACATTTAGCTCATTTTCGTCTTCCATTGGGTTATTCCTCTCCAATTAGGGTGTTTAACCAATCTTGTTCATTCAATAGGTGTGTTTGTGTCATTGGATGAACATTTAGGTTATTTTCGTCCTTCCTTGGCTTATTCTTGTCCAACTAGGGTTTTTAACCAATCTTGTGCATCTAATAGGTGTGTTTGTGTCATTGGATGAACATTTAGGTTATTTTCGTCCTTCCTTGGCTTATTCTTGTCCAACTAGGGTTTTTAACCAATCTTGTGCATCTAATAGGTGTGTTTGTGTCATTGGATGAACATTTAGGTTATTTTCGTCCTTCCTTGGCTTATTCTTGTCCAATTAGGGATTTTAACCAATCTTTTGCATCCAATAGGAGTGTTTGTGTCGTTCGTTGAACATTTAGGCCATTTTCGTCCTTCCTTTGCTTATTTTTGTCCAATTAGGGTTTTTAACCAATCTTGTGCATCTAATAAGTTTAGTTGTGGTATAGGATGAACATTTCGGTCATTTTCGTCCTCCCTAGGTTTATCATAGTAAAATTAGGGTTTTTAAAACAATCTTGTGCATCCAATAGGTGTGTTTGTGTCATTGGATGAACATTTAGGTTATTTTCGTCCTTCCTTGGCTTATTCTTGTCCAACTAGGGTTTTTAACCAATCTTGTGCATCTAATAGGTGTGTTTGTGTCATTGGATGAACATTTAGGTGATTTTTGTCCTCCCTAGGTTTATTCTAGTCCAATTATGGTTTTAAACAAATCTTGTGCATCCAATAGGTGTGTTTGTGTCATTGGATGAACATTTAAGTCATTTTCGTCCTCCCTAGCCTTATTCTTTTCCAATTAGAGTTTTTATCCAATTATGTGCATCCAATAGGTGTGTTTGTGTCGTTGGATGAACATTTTGGTCATTTTCGTCCATCATTGGCTTATTCTTGTGCAATTAGGGTTTCAACCAATCTTGTGCATCCAATAGGTGTGTTTGTGTCATTGGATAAACATTTAGGTCATTTTCGTCCTCCCTAGGTTTATCCTAGTCCAATTAGGGGTTTTAACTAATCTTGTGCATCCTTGAGGTATGTTTGTGTCATTGGATAAACATTTAGGTCATTTTCGTCCTCCCTAGGTTTATCCTAGTCCAATTAGGGGTTTTAACTAATCTTGTGCATCCTTGAGGTATGTTTGTGTCATTGGATAAACATTTAGGTCATTTTCGTCCTCCCTAGGTTTATCCTAGTCCAATTAGGGGTTTTAACTAATCTTGTGCATCCTTGAGGTATGTTTGTGTCATTGGATAAACATTTAGGTCATTTTCGTCCTCCCTAGGTTTATCCTAGTCCAATTAGGGGTTTTAACTAATCTTGTGCATCCTTGAGGTATGTTTGTGTCATTGGATAAACATTTAGGTCATTTTCGTCCTCCCTTGGCTTATCCTTGTCCAATTAGGGTTTTTAACCAATCTTGTGCATCCAATAAGTTAATTTTTGTCATTGGATGAACATTAAGGTCCTTTTTGTCCTCCATAGGTTTATTCTAGTCCAATTAGGGTTTTTAACCAATCTTGTGTATCCAATTGGTGTATTTGTGTCATTGGATGAACGTTTAGGTCATTTTCGTCCACCCTAGGCTTATTCTTGTCCAATTAGGATTTTAACCAATCTTGTGTATCCAATTGGTGTATTTGTGTCATTGGATGAACGTTTAGGTCATTTTCGTCCACCCTAGGCTTATTCTTGTCCAATTAGGATTTTAACCAATCTTGTGTATCCAATTGGTGTATTTGTGTCATTGGATGAACGTTTAGGTCATTTTCGTCCACCCTAGGCTTATTCTTGTCCAATTAGGATTTTAACCAATCTTGTGTATCCAATTGGTGTATTTGTGTCATTGGATGAACGTTTAGGTCATTTTCGTCCACCCTAGGCTTATTCTTGTCCAATTAGGATTTTAACCAATCTTGTGTATCCAATTGGTGTATTTGTGTCATTGGATGAACGTTTAGGTCATTTTCGTCCACCCTAGGCTTATTCTTGTCCAATTAGGATTTTAACCAATCTTGTGCATCCAATAGGTGTGTTTGTGTCATTGGATGAACGTTTAGGTCATTTTCGTCCTCCATTGGCTTATTCTTGTCCTATTACGGTTTTTATCCAATCTTGTGCATCCAATAGGTGTGTTTGTATCGTTGGATGAACATTTAGGTAATTTTCATCCTCCCTAGGCTTATTCTTGTCCAATGAGGGTTTTTAACTAATCTTGTGCATCCAATAAGTGTGTTTGTGTCATTGGATAAACATTCTCCCTAGGCTTATTCTTGTCCAATTAGGGTTTTTAACCTATCTTGTGCATCCAATAGGTGTGTTTGTGTCATTGGACGAACATTTAGGTCATTTTCGTCCTCCCTAGGCTTATTCTTGTCCAACTAGGGTTTTTAACCTATCTTGTGCATCCAATAGGTGTGTTTGTGTCATTGGACGAACATTTAGGTCATTTTCGTCCTCCCTAGGCTTATTCTTGTCCAATTAGAGTTTTTAACCAATCTTGTGCGTCCAATAGGTGTGTTTGTGCAATTGGATGAACATTTAGGTTATTTTCATCCTCCGTAAACTTATTCTTGTTCAACTAGGGCTTTTAACCAATCTTGTGCATCCAATAGGAGTGTTTGGGTCGTTGGTTGAACATTTAGGCCATTTTCGTCCTTCCTTTGCTTATTCTTGTCCAATTAGGGTTTTTAACCCATCTTGTGCATCCAATAGGTGTGTTTGTGCCATTGGATGAACATTTAGGTAATTTTCATCCTCCCTAGACTTATTCTAGGTTTTTAACCCATCTTGTGCATCCAATAGGTGTGTTTGTGCCATTGGATGAACATTTAGGTAATTTTCATCCTCCCTAGACTTATTCTAGGTTTTTAACCCATCTTGTGCATCCAATAGGTGTGTTTGTGCCATTGGATGAACATTTAGGTAATTTTCATCCTCCCTAGACTTATTCTAGGTTTTTAACCAATCTTGTGCATCCAATAGGTGTGTTTGTGCCATTGGATGAACATTTAGGTAATTTTCATCCTCCGTAAACTTATTCTAGTTGAGAATGTATCACTTTTATGTGCCAGAAAATATGTCCATGTGAACCTTGCATAGTCATCAACTAACACATATCCATAAAGGTTACCTCCAAAACTCTTAACTTGGGTAGGTCCAAAAAGGTCCATGTGTACTAACTGCCAAACTCTATTTGTTCTAACCAAATTTATAGAGGGAAATGGAGTCTTAACCAATTTGCTTTTCTCACATGAGTCACACAGTCTATCCTTAGTAAACCTCTTATTAGGGAGACCTATAACTAGTTGTTTGCTAACAAGTCTATTCAAATGATCTATATGAATATGCGCTATACGTTTATGCCATAACCAAGTCTCATCTGAATTAGATAACAAGCAGCATATAGTACTTGGTAAAGAATTAAAATCTAACATATAAATGTTATTAATTCTGTCACCAACTAGCTTTATGTGTTTGTCATCTTTATGCTCA
>NW_027339431.1:3038275-3044615 GCF_000331145.2 Cicer arietinum | reverse complement strand
TATTCTTGTCCAACTAGGGTTTTTAACCAATCTTGTGCATCCAATAGGTGTGTTTGTGTCATTGGACGAACATTTAGGTCATTTTCGTCCTCCCTAGGCTTATTCTTGTCCAATTAGAGTTTTTCACCAATCTTATGCATCCAATAGGTGTGTTTGTGCCATTGGAGAACATTTAGGTGATTTTCATCCTCCGTAAACTTATTCTTGTCCAACTAGGGTTTTTAACCAATCTTGTGCATCCAATAAGTTCAGTTGTGTTATAGGATGAACATTTCGGTCATTTTCGTCCTCCCTAGGTTTATTCTAGTCCAATTAAGGGTTTTAACCAATCTTGTGCATCCAATAAGTTCAGTTGTGTTATAGGATGAACATTTCGGTCATTTTCGTCCTCCCTAGGTTTATTCTAGTCCAATTAAGGGTTTTAACCAATCTTGTGCATCCAATAAGTTCAGTTGTGTTATAGGATGAACATTTCGGTCATTTTCGTCCTCCCTAGGTTTATTCTAGTCCAATTAAGGGTTTTAACCAATCTTGTGCATCCAATAAGTTCAGTTGTGTTATAGGATGAACATTTCGGTCATTTTCGTCCTCCCTAGGTTTATTCTAGTCCAATTAAGGGTTTTAACCAATCTTGTGCATCCAATAAGTTCAGTTGTGTTATAGGATGAACATTTCGGTCATTTTCGTCCTCCCTAGGTTTATTCTAGTCCAATTAAGGGTTTTAACCAATCTTGTGCATCCAATAAGTTCAGTTGTGTTATAGGATGAACATTTCGGTCATTTTCGTCCTCCCTAGGTTTATTCTAGTCCAATTAAGGGTTTTAACCAATCTTGTGCATCCAATAAGTTCAGTTGTGTTATAGGATGAACATTTCGGTCATTTTCGTCCTCCCTAGGTTTATTCTAGTCCAATTAAGGGTTTTAACCAATCTTGTGCATCCAATAAGTTCAGTTGTGTTATAGGATGAACATTTCGGTCATTTTCGTCCTCCCTAGGTTTATTCTAGTCCAATTAAGGGTTTTAACCAATCTTGTGCATCCAATAAGTTCAGTTGTGTTATAGGATGAACATTTCGGTCATTTTCGTCCTCCCTAGGTTTATTCTAGTCCAATTAAGGGTTTTAACCAATCTTGTGCATCCAATAGGTGTGTTTGTGTCATTGGATAAACATTTAGGTCATTGTCGTCTTTTCATGGCTTATTCTTGTCAAATTAGGGTTTTTTAACCAATCTTGTGCATCCAATAAGTTCATTTGTGTCATTGGATGAACATTTAGGTCATTTTCGTCCTCCCTAGGCTTATTCTTGTCCCATTAGGGTTTTTAACCAATCTTGTGCATCCAATAGGTGTGTTTGTGTCATTGGATGTACATCTACGTCATTTTCATCCTCCCTAGACTTATTCTAGTCCAATTATGGTTTTTAACCAATCTTGTGCATACAATAGGTGTGTTTGTGTCATTGGATGAACATTTAGGTCATTTTCGTCCTCCCTTGGCTTATTCTTGTCCAATTAGGGTTTTTAACCAATCTAGTGCATCCAACAAGTTCATTTGTGTCATTGGATGAACATTAAAGTCATTTTCGTCCTCCATAGGTTTATTCAAGTGCAATTAGGGGTTTTAACCAATCTTGTGCATCCAATAGGTGTGTTTGTGTCATTGGATAAACATTTAGGGCATTTTCGTCTTCCCTTTGCTTATTCTTGTCCAATTAGTGTTTTTAACCAATCTTGTGCATCCAATAAGTTCATTTGTGTCATTGGATGAACATTTAGGTCATTTTCGTCCTCCCTTGGCTTATTCTTGTCCAATTAGGATTTTTAACCAATCTTGTGCATCCAATAAGTTCATTTGTGTCATTGGATGAACATTTAGGTCATTTTCGTCCTCCCTTGGCTTATTCTTGTCCAATTAGGATTTTTAACCAATCTTGTGCATCCAATAAGTTCATTTGTGTCATTGGATGAACATTTAGGTCATTTTCGTCCTCCTTGGGTTTATTCTAGTCCAATTAGGGTTTTTAACAAATCTTGTGCATCTAATAGGTGTGTCTATGTCATTGGATGAACATCTAGGTCATTTTCATCCTCCCTAGACTTATTCTAGTCCATCTAGGGTCTTAAACCAATGTTGTGCATCTAATAGGTGTGTTTGTGTCATTGGATGAACATTTAGTTCATTTTCGTCCTCCCTCCGCTTATTCTGGTCAAATTAGGGTTTTTAACCAATCTTGTGCATCCTATAAGGACATTTCCTTCCTCCTTAGGCTTATTCTAGTACAATTAGGGTTTTTAACAAATCTTGTGCATCCAATTGGTGTGTTTGTGTCTTTGGATGAACATTTAGGTCATTTTCGTCCTTCCTTTGCTTATTCTTGTCCAATTAGGGTTTTTAACCAATCTTGTGCATCCAATCAGTTCATTTGTGTCGTTGGATGAACATTTAGGTCATTTTCGTCCTCCCTAGGTTTATTATAGTCCAATTAGGGTTTTTAACCAATCTTGTGCATCCAATAGGTGTGTTTGTGTCATTGGATAAACATTTAGGGCATTTTCGTCTTCCCTTGACTTATTCTTGTCCGATTAGGCTTTTTAACCAATCTCGTGCATCCAATAGGTGTTTTTGTGTCATTGGATGAACATTTAGGTAATTCTCGTCCTCCCTTGGCTTATTCTTTACCAATTAGGATTTTTTAACCAATCTTGTGCATCTAATAGGTGTGTTTGTGTCATTGGGTGAACATCTAGGTCATTTTCATCCTCCCTAGACTTATTCGAGTCCAACTATGGTTTTAAACCAATCTTGTGCATCCAATAGGTGTGTTTGTGTCATTGGATGAACATTTCGGTCATTTTCGTCCTCCGTTGGCTTATTCTTGTCCAATTATGGTTTTTAACCAATCTTGTGCATCCAATAGGTTCATTTGTGTCATTTGATGAACATTTAGGTCATTTTCGTCCTCCCTAGGTTTATTCTAGTCCAATTAGGGTTTTTAACCAATCTTGTGCATCCAATAGGTGTGTTTGTGTCATTGGATAAACATTTAGGGTATTTTCGTCTTCCCTTGACTTATTCTTGTCGGATTAGGCTTTTTCACAAATCTTGTGCATCCAACAGGTGTGTTTGTGTCATTGGATGAACATCTATGTCCAGTTCATCCTCCCTAGACTTTTTCTAGTCGAACTATGATTTTTAACCAATCTTGTGCATCCAATAGGTGTGTTTGTGTCATTAGATGAACATTTAGGTAATTTTCGTCCTCCCTTGGCTTATTCTTGTCCAATTAGGGTTTTTAACCAATCTTGTGCATCCAATAGGTGTGTTTGTGTCATTAGATGAACATTTAGGTAATTTTCGTCCTCCCTTGGCTTATTCTTGTCCAATTAGGGTTTTTAACCTATCTTGTGCATCCAATAAGTTCATTTGTGTCATTGGATGAACATTTAGTTCATTTTCGTCCTCCCTAGGCTTATTCTTGTCCCATTAGGGTTTTTAACCAATCTTGTGCATCAAATAGGTGTGTTTATGTCATTGGATGAACATCTAGGTCATTTTCATCCTCCCTAGACTTATTGTATTCCAACTAGGGTTTTAAACCAATTTTGTGCATGCAATAGGTGTGTTTGTGGCATTGGATGAAAATTTAGGTCATTTTCGTCTTCCCTTGACTTATTCTTGTCCGATTAGGCTTTTTAACCAATCTTGTGCATCCAATAGGTGTGTTTGTGGCATTGGATGAAAATTTAGGTCATTTTCGTCTTCCCTTGACTTATTCTTGTCCGATTAGGCTTTTTAACCAATCTTGTGCATCCAATAGGTGTGTTTGTGGCATTGGATGAAAATTTAGGTCATTTTCGTCTTCCCTTGACTTATTCTTGTCCGATTAGGCTTTTTAACCAATCTTGTGCATCCAATAGGTGTGTTTGTGTCATTGGATGTACATCTACGTCAAGTTCATCCTCCCTAGACTTATTCTAGTCCAACTAGGGTCTTAAACCAATGTTGTGCATCCAATAGGTGTGTTTGTGTCATTCGATATGAACATTTAGGTCATTTTCGTCCTCCCTCCGCTTATTTTGGTCAAATTAGGGTTTTTAACCAATCTTGTGCATCCAATGAGTTCATTTGTGTCATTAAATGAACATTTAGGACATTTTCGTCCTCCCTAGGCTTATTCTAGTCCAACTAGGGTTTTTAACAAATCTTGTGCATCCAATAAGTTCATTTGTGTCGTTGGATGAACATTTAGGTCATTTTCGTCCTGCCCTGGGCTTATTTGTGTCCCATTAGGGTTTTTAACCAATCTTGTGCATCCAATAGGTGTGTTTGCGTCATTGGATAAACATTTAGGGCATTTTCGTCTTCCCTTGACTTATTCTTGTCCGATTAGGCTTTTTAACCAATCTTGTGCATCCAATAGGTGTTTTTGTGTCATTGGATGACCATTTAGGTAATTTTCGTCCTCCCTTGGCTTATTCTTGTCCAATTAGGATTTATTAACAAATCTTGTGCATCCAATAGGTGTGTTTGTGTCATTGGGTGAACATCTAGGTCATTTTCGTCCTCCCTAGGCTTATTCTTGTCCAATTAGGGTTTTTCACAAATCTTGTGCATTTGTGTCATTGGATGAACATTTAGGTCATTTTCGTCCTCCCTAGGCTTATTCTTGTCCAATTAGGGTTTTTCACAAATCTTGTGCATTTGTGTCATTGGATGAACATTTAGGTCATTTTCGTCCTCCCTAGGCTTATTCTTGTCCAATTAGGGTTTTTCACAAATCTTGTGCATTTGTGTCATTGGATGAACATTTAGGTCATTTTCGTCCTCCCTAGGCTTATTCTTGTCCAATTAGGGTTTTTAACCAATCTTGTGCATCCAATAGGTGTGTTTGTTTCATTGGATGAACATCTATTTCATTTTCATCCTCCCTAGACTTTTTCTAGTCCAACTAAGATTTTAAACCAATCTTGTGCATCCAATAAGTGTGTTTGTGTCATTAGATGAACATTTAGGTAATTTTCGTCCTCCCTTAGCTTATTCTTGTCCAATTAGGGTTTTTAACCAATCTTGTGCATCAAATAGGTGTGTTAATGTCATTGGATGAACGTCTAGGTCATTTTCATCCTCCCTAGACTTATTGTAGTCCAACTAGGGTTTTAAACCAAAATTGTGGATCCAATAGGTGTTTTTGTGACATTGGATGAACATTTAGGTCATTTTCGTCCTCCCTTAGCTTATTCTTGTCCAAGTAGGGTTTTTAACCAATCTTGAGCATCCAATGAGTTCATTTGTGTCATTAGATGAACATTTAGGTCATTTTCGTCCTCCCTCCGCTTATTCTGGTCAAATTAGGGTTTTTACCAATCTTGTGCATCCAATATGTGTGTTTGTGTCATTGGATGTACATCTACGTCATTTTCATCCTCCCTAGACTTATTCTAGTCGAACTAGGGTCTTAAACCATTGTTGTGCATCCAATAGGTGTGTTTGTGTCATTGGATAAACATTCAGGTCATTTTCGTCCTCCCTCCGCTTATTCTGGTCAAATTAGGGTTTTTAACCAATCTTGAGCATCCAATGAGTTCATTTGTGTCATTGGATGAACATTTAGGTCATTTTTGTCCTCCCTCTGCTTATTCTTGTTTAATTAGGGTTTTTAACCAATCTGGTGCATCCAATAAGTTCATTTGTGTCATTGGATGAACATTTAGGTCATTTTTGTCCTCCCTCTGCTTATTCTTGTTTAATTAGGGTTTTTAACCAATCTGGTGCATCCAATAAGTTCATTTGTGTCATTGGATGAACATTTAGGTCATTTTTGTCCTCCCTCTGCTTATTCTTGTTTAATTAGGGTTTTTAACCAATCTGGTGCATCCAATAAGTTCATTTGTGTCATTGGATGAACATTTAGGTCATTTTTGTCCTCCCTCTGCTTATTCTTGTTTAATTAGGGTTTTTAACCAATCTGGTGCATCCAATAAGTTCATTTGTGTCATTGGATGAACATTTAGGTCATTTTTGTCCTCCCTCTGCTTATTCTTGTTTAATTAGGGTTTTTAACCAATCTGGTGCATCCAATAAGTTCATTTGTGTCATTAGATGAACATTTAGGTAATTTTCGTCCTCCCATGGCTTATTCTTGTCTAATTAGGGTTTTTAACCAATCTTGTGCATCGAATAGGTGTGTTTATGTCATTGGATGAACGTCTAGGACATTTTCATCCTCCCTAGACTTATTGTAGTCCAACTAGGGTTTTAAACCAATCTTGCGCATCCAATAGGTGTATTTGTGTCATTGGATGAACATTTAGGTCATTTTTGTCCTCCCTCTGCTTATT
>NW_027339431.1:3037554-3037775 GCF_000331145.2 Cicer arietinum | reverse complement strand
ACCAATCTTGTGCATCCAATAGGTGTGTTTGTGTCATTGGATGAATATTTATGTAATTTTCGTACTCCCTAGGTTTTTTTTAGTCCAATTAGGGTTTTTAACCAATCTTGTGCATCCAATAGGTGTGTTTGTGTCATTGGATAGACATTTGGGTTATTTTCGTCTTCCCTTGGCTTATTCTTGTCCAATTAGGGTTTTTAACCAATCTTGTGCATCCCATA
>NW_027339431.1:3019453-3037362 GCF_000331145.2 Cicer arietinum | reverse complement strand
ATGAACATTTAGGTAATTTTCGTCCTCCCTTGACTTATTCTTGTCCAATTTGGATTTTTTAACCAATCTTGTGCATCCAATAGGTGTGTTTGTGTGATTGGATGAACATCTAGGTCATTTTCATCCTCCCTAGACTTATTCTAGTCCAACTAGGGTTTTAAACCAATCTTGTGCATCCAATAAGTGTTTTTGTGTCATTGGATGAACATTTAGGTAATTTTCGTCCTCCCTTCGCTTATTGTTGTCCAATTTGGATTTTTTAACCAATCTTGTGCATCCAATAGGTGTGTTTGTGTGATTGGATGAACATCTAGGTAATTTTCATCCTCCCTAGACTTATTCGAGTCCAACTATGGTTTTAAACCATATCTTGTGCATCCAATAGGTGTGTTTGTGTCATTGGGTGAACATTTAGGTCATTTTCGTCCTCCCTTGTCTTATTCTTGTCCAATTAGGGTTTTTCACAAATCTTGTGCATCCAATAGGTATGTTTGTGTCATTGGATAAACATTTAGGGCATTTCGTCTTCCCTTGGCTTATTCTTGTCCAATTAGGGTTTTTAACGAATCATGTGCATCCAATAGGTGTGTTTGTGTCATTGGATGGACATTTGGGTTATTTACGTCTTCCCTTGGCTTATTCTTGTCCAATTAGGGTTTTTAACCAATCTTGTGCATCCAATATGTATGTTTGTGTCATTGGATGAACATTTAGGTAATTTTCGTCCTCCCTTGGCTTATTCTTGTCAAATTAGGGTTTTTAACCAATCTTGTGCATCCAATAGGTGTGTTTATGTCATTGGATGAACATTTAGGTCATTTTTGTCCTCCCTTGTCTTATTGCTGTCCAATTAGGATTTTTTTAACCAATCTTGTGCATCCAATAGGTGTGTTTGTGTCATTGGATGAACATCTAGGTCATTTTCATTCTCCCTAGACTTATTCGAGTCCAACTACGGTTTTAAACCAATCTTGTGCATCCAATAGGTGTGTTTGTGTCATTGGATAAACATTTAGGTCATTTTTGTCCTTCCTTGGCTTATTGTTGTCCAATTAGGGTTTTTAACCAATCTTGTGCATCCAATAGGTGTGTTTGTGTCATTGGATAAACATTTAGGTCATTTTTGTCCTTCCTTGGCTTATTGTTGTCCAATTAGGGTTTTTAACCAATCTTGTGCATCCAATAGGTGTGTTTGTGTCATTGGATAAACATTTAGGTCATTTTTGTCCTTCCTTGGCTTATTGTTGTCCAATTAGGGTTTTTAACCAATCTTGTGCATCCAATAGGTGTGTTTGTGTCATTGGATAAACATTTAGGTCATTTTTGTCCTTCCTTGGCTTATTGTTGTCCAATTAGGGTTTTTAACCAATCTTGTGCATCCAATAGGTGGGTTTGTGTCATTGGATAAACATCTATGTCATTTTCATCCTCCCAAGACTTATTCTAGTCCAACTATGATTTTAAACCAATCTTGTGCTTCAAATATGTGCGTTCGTGTGATTAGATCAAGATTTAGGTAATTTTTGTCCTCCCTTGGCTTATTCTTGTCCAATTAGGGTTTTTAACCAATCTTGTGCATCCAATAGGTGTGTTTATGTCATTGGATGAACATCTAGGTCATTTTCATCCTCCCTAGACCTAATGTAGTCCAACTAGGGTTTTAAACCAATCTTGTGCATCCAATAGGTGTGTTTGTATCATTGGATGAATATCTAAGTCATTTTTGTCCTTCCTTGGCTTATTCTTGTTCAATTAGGGTTTTTAACCAATCTTGTGCATCCAATAAGTTCATTTGTGTCATTGGATGAAGATTTAGGTCATTTTCTTCCTTCCTAGGTTTATTCTAGTCCAATTAGGGTTTTTAACCAATCTTGTGCATCCAATAGGTGTGGTTGCATCATTGGATAAACATTTGGGTCATTTTCATCTTCCCTTGGCTTATTCTTGTCCAATTAGGGTTTTTAACCCATCTTGTGCATCCAATAGGTGTGTTTGTGTCATTGGATGAACATTTAGGTCATTTTCATCCTCCCTAGACTTATTCTAGTCCAACTAGGGTTTTAATACAATCTTGTGCATCCAATACGTGTGTTTGTGTCATTGGATAAACATTTAGGGCATTTTCGTCTTCCCTTGACTTATTCTTGTCCGATTAGGCTTTTTAACCAATCTTGTGCATCCAATAAGTTCATTTGTGTCATTGGATGAAGATTTAGGTCATTTTCTTCCTTCCTAGGTTTATTCTAGTCCAATTAGGGTTTTTAACCAATCTTGTGCATCCAATAGGTGTGTTTATGTCATTGGATGAACATCTCAGTCATTTTCATCCTCCCTAGACTTATTCTAGTCCAACTAGGGTTTTAATACAATCTTGTGCATCCAATACGTGTGTTTGTGTCATTGGATAAACATTTAGGGCATTTTCGTCTTCCCTTGACTTATTCTTGTCCGATTAGGCTTTTTAACCAATCTTGTGCATCCAATAGGTGTGTTTGTGTCATTGGATGAACATTTAGGTGATTTTCGTCCTCCATTGGCTTATTCTTGTCCAATTATGGTTTTTAACCAATCTTGTGCATCCAATAGGTGTGTTTGTGTCATTGGATGAACATTTAGGTGATTTTCGTCCTCCATTGGCTTATTCTTGTCCAATTATGGTTTTTAACCAATCTTGTGCATCCAATAGGTGTTTTTGTGTCATTGGATCAACATTTAGGTCATATTTGTCCTCCCTTGTCTTATTGCGGTCCAATTAGGATTTTTTTAACCAATCTTGTGCATCCAATAGGCGTGTTTGTGTCATTGGATGAACATTTAGGTCATTTTCATCCTCCCTAGACTTATTCGAGTCCAACTATGGTTTTAAACAAATCTTGTGCATCCAATAGGTGTGTTTGTGTCGTTGGATGAACATTTAGGTCGTTTTCACCCTCCCTAGGCTTATTCTTGTCCAATTAGGGTTTTTCACAAATCTTGTGCATCCAATAGGTGTCGTTGTGTCATTGGATGAACATTTAGTTCATTTTCGTCCATCCTTGGCTTATTCTTGTCCAATTAGGGTTTTTAACCAATCTTGTGCATCCAATAGGTGGGTTTGTGTCATTGGATGAACATCTATGTCATTTTCATCCTCCCAAGACTTATTCTAGTCCAACTATGATTTTAAACCAATCTTGTGCTTCCAATATGTGCGTTCGTGTCATTAGATGAACATTTAGGTAATTTTCGTCCTCCCTTGGCTTAGTCTTGTCCAATTAGGGTTTTTAACCTATCTTGTGCATCCAATAGGTGTGTTTATGTCATTGGATGAACATCTAGGTCATTTTCGTCCTCCCTTGGCTTAGTCTTGTCCAATTAGGGTTCTTACCCAATCTTGTGCATCCAATGTGTGGGTTGGTGTCATTGGATGAACATCTAGGTCATTTTCGTCCTCCCTTGGCTTAGTCTTGTCCAATTAGGGTTCTTACCCAATCTTGTGCATCCAATGTGTGGGTTGGTGTCATTGGATGAACATCTAGGTCATTTTCGTCCTCCCTTGGCTTAGTCTTGTCCAATTAGGGTTCTTACCCAATCTTGTGCATCCAATGTGTGGGTTGGTGTCATTGGATGAACATCTAGGTCATTTTCGTCCTCCCTTGGCTTAGTCTTGTCCAATTAGGGTTCTTACCCAATCTTGTGCATCCAATGTGTGGGTTGGTGTCATTGGATGAACATCTAGGTCATTTTCGTCCTCCCTTGGCTTAGTCTTGTCCAATTAGGGTTCTTACCCAATCTTGTGCATCCAATGTGTGGGTTGGTGTCATTGGATGAACATCTAGGTCATTTTCGTCCTCCCTTGGCTTAGTCTTGTCCAATTAGGGTTCTTACCCAATCTTGTGCATCCAATAAGTTCATTTGTGTCATTGGATGAAAATTTAGGTCATTTTCGTCGTCCCTAAGCTTATTCTATCCAATTAGGATTTTTAACAAATCTTGAGCATCCAATAGGTGTGTGTGTGTCATTGGATGAACATCTAGGTCATTTTCGTCCTCCCTTGGCTTATTCTTGTCCAATTAGGGTTTTAACCAATCTTGTGCATCCAATAGGTGTGTTTGTGTCATTGGAAAAACATTTAGGTCATTTTCATCGTCCATAGGCTTATTCTTGTCCAATTAGGGTTTTTAACAAATCTTGTGCATCCAATAGGTGTGTTTGTGTCATTGGATAAACATTTAGTTCATTTTCGTCCTTCCTTGGCTTATTCTTGTCCAATTAGGGTTTTTAAAAAATCTTGTGCATCGAATTGGTGTGTTTATGTCATCAGATGAACATTTAGGTCATTTTTGTCCTGCCTAAACTTATTCTTGTCCCATTAGGATTTTTAACCAATCTTGTGCATCCAATAAGTTCATTTGTGTCAATGGATGAACTTTTAGGTCATTTTCATCCTCCCTCTGCTTAATCTTGTCCAATTAGGATTTTTAACCAATCTTGTGCATCCCAAGAAGTTCATTTGTGTCATTGGATGAACATTTAGGTCATTTTCGTCCTCCCTAGGTTTATTCTAGTCCAATTAGGATTTTTAACCAATCTTGTGCATCCAAAAGGTGTGTTTGTGTCATTGGATGAACATTTAGGTCATTTTCGTCCTCCCTAGGTTTATTCTAGTCCAATTAGGATTTTTAACCAATCTTGTGCATCCAAAAGGTGTGTTTGTGTCATTGGATGAACATTTAGGTCATTTTCGTCCTCCCTAGGTTTATTCTAGTCCAATTAGGATTTTTAACCAATCTTGTGCATCCAATAAGTTCATTTGTCTCATTGGATGGACATTTAGGTCATTTTCGTCCTCCCTAGGCTTATTCATGTCCAATTAGGTTTTTTAACCAATCTTGTGGAACCAATAGGTGTGTTTGTGTCATTGGATGTACATCTACGTCATTTTCATCCTCTCTAGACTTCTTCTAGTCCAACTATGGTTTTAAACCAATCTTGTGCATCCAATAAGTTCATTTGTGTCAATGGATGAACATTTAAGTCATTTTCGTCCTCCTTAGGTTTATTCAACTCCAATTATGGGTTTTAACGAATCTTGTGCATCCAATAGGTGTGTTTGTGTCAATTGATAAACATTTAGCGCATTTTCGTCTTCCCTTGGCTTATTCTTGTCCAATTAGGGTTTTTAACCAATCTTGTGCATCCAATAGGTGTGTTTGTGTCATTGGATGAACATTTAGGTCATTTTCGTCCTTCCTTGGCTCATTCTTGTCCAATTAGGGTTTGTAACTAATCTTTTGCATCCAATAAGTTCATTTGTGTCATTGGATGAACATTTAGCTCATTTTCGTCTGCCTTAGGCTTATTGGTGTCCAATTAGGGTTTTTAACAAATCTTGTGTGCTTATTCTTGTCCAATTAGGGTTTTTAACCAATCTTGTGCATCCAATAGGTGTGTTTGTGTCATTGGATGAACATCTATGTCATTTTCATCCTCCCTAGACTTATTCTAGTCCAACTATGATTTTAAACAAATCTTGTGCATCCAATAGGTGCGTTTGTCTCATTAGATGAACATTTAGGTAATTTTCGTCCTCCCTTTGCTTTTTCTTGTCCAATTAGGGTTTTTAACCAATCTTGTGCATCCAATCGGTGTGTTTATGTCATTGGATGAACATTTAGGTAATTTTCGTCCTCCCTAGGTTTGTTCTTGTCCAATAAGGATTTTTTAACCAATCTTGTGCATCCAATAGGTGTGTTTGTGTCATTGGATGAACATTTAGGTCATTTTCGTCCTCCCTTGGCTTATTCTTGTCCAATTAGGGTTTTTAACCAATCTTGTGCATCCAATAAGTTCATTTGTGTCATTGGATGAACATTTAAGTCATTTTCGTCCTCCATAGGTTTTCAAGTCCGATTAGGGGTTTTAACCAATCTTGTGCATCCAATAGGTGTGTTTGTGTCATTGGATAAACATTTAGGGCATTTTCGTCTTCCCTTGGCTTATTCTTGTCCAATTAGGGTTTTTAACCAATCTTGTGCATCCAATAGGTGTTTTTGTGTCATTGGATTAACATTTAGGTAATTTTCGTCCTCCCTTGGCTTATTCTTGTCGAATTAGGATTTTTTAACCAATCTTGTGCATTCAATAGGTGTGTTTGTGTCATTGGGTGAACATCAAGGTCATTTTCATCCACCCTAGACTTATTCGAGTCCAACTTTGGTTTTAAATCAATCTTGTGCATCCAATAGGTGTGTTTGTGTCATTGGATGAACATTTAGGTCTTTTCCGTCCTCCCTAGGCTTATTCTTGTCCAATTAGGGTTTTTAACCAATCTTGTGCATCCCATAGGTGTGTTTGTGTCATTGGATGAACATCTAGGTCATTTTCGTTCTTCCTTGGCTTATTCTTGTCCAATTAGGGTTTTTAACCAATCTTGTGCATCCCATAGGTGTGTTTGTGTCATTGGATGAACATCTAGGTCATTTTCGTTCTTCCTTGGCTTATTCTTGTCCAATTAGGGTTTTTAACCAATCTTGTGCATCCAATAAGTTCATTTGTGTCATTGGATGAACATTTAGGTCATTTTCGCCCGCCCTAGGCTAATTCTTGTCCAATTAGGGTTTTTCACAAATCTTGTGCATCCAATAGGTGTGTTTGTGTCATTTGATGAACATATATGTCATTTCATCCTCCATAGACTTATTCTAGCCGAACTATGATTTTAAACCAATCGTGTGCTTCCAATAGGTGTGTTTGTGTCATTAGATGAACATTTATGTAATTTTCGTCCTCCCTTGGCTTATTCTTGTCCAATTAGGGTTTTTAACCAATCTTGTGCATCCAATAGGTGTGTTTGTATCATTGGATGAACATTTAGGTAATTTTCGTCCTCTCTTGGCTTATTTTTGTCCAATTATGGTTTTTAACCAAACTTGTGCATCCAATAGGTGTGTTTGTGTCATTGGATGAACATCTAGGTCATTTTCGTTCTTCCTTGGCTTATTCTTGTCCAATTAGGGTTTTTAACAATTCTTGTGCATCCAATAAGTTCATTTGTGTCATTGGATGAACATTTAGGTCATTTTCATCCTCCCTAGGTTTATTATAGTCCAATTATGGTTTTTAACCAATCTTGTGCATCCAATAGGTGTGTTTGTGTCATTGGATAAACATTTGGGTCATTTTCGTCTTCCCTTGGCTTATTCTTGTCCAATTAGGGTTTTTAACCAATCTTGTGCATCCAATAAGTGTGTTTGTGTCATTGGATGAACATTTAGGTAATTTTCATCCTCCCTTGGCTTATTCTTGTCCAATTAGGATTTTTTAACAAATCTTGTGCATCCAATAGGTGTGTTTGTGATATTGGGTGAACATCAAGGTCATTTTCACCCTCCCTAGACTTATTTGAGTCCAACTTTGGTTTTAAACCAATTTTGTGCATCCAATAGGTGTGTTTGTGTCATTGGATGAACATTTAGGTCATTTTCGTCCCCCCTACTCTTATTCTTGACCAATTAGGGTTTTTCACAAATCTTGTGCATCCAATAGGTGTCTTTGTGTCATTGAATGAACATTTAGTTCATTTTCGTCCATCCTTGGCTTATTCTTGTCCAATTAGGGTTTTTAACCAATCTTGTGCATCCAATAGGTGTGTTTGTGTCATTGGATGAACATCTATGTCATTTCATCCTCCCTAGACTTATTCTAGTCCAACAATGATTTTAAACAAATCTTGTGCTTCCAATAGGTGTGTTTGTGTCATTAGATGAACATTTAGGTAATTTTCTTCCTCCCTTGGCTTATTCTTGTCCAATTTGGGTTTTTAACCAATCTTGTGCATCCAATAGGTGTGTTTATGTCATTGGATGAACATCTAGGTCATTTTCATCCTCCCTAGACTTATTGTAGTCCAACTAGGGTTTTAAACCAATCTTGTGCATCCAATAGGTGTGTTTGTGTCATTGGATGAACATTTAGGTAATTTTCGTCCTCCCTAGGCTTATTCTTGCCCAATTAGGGTTTTCACAAATCTTGTGCATCCAATAGATGTGTTTGTGTACTTGGATGAACATTTAGTTCATTTTCGTCCTTCCTTGACTTATTCTTGTCCAATTAGGGTTTTTAACCAATCTTGTGCATCCAATAGGTGTGTTTGTGTCATTGGATGAACATCTATGTCATTTTCATCCTCCCTACACTTATTCTAGTCCAACTATGATTTTAAACCAATCTTGTGCATCCAATAGGTGTGTTTGGGTCATTAGATGAACATTTCGGTAATTTTCGTCCTCCCTTGGCTTATTCTTGTCCAATTAGGGTTTTTAACCAGTCTTGTGCAACCAATAGGTGTGTTTGTGTCATTGGATAAACATTTAGGTCATTTTCGTCCTCCCTCTGCTTATTCTTGTCCAATTAGGGTTCTTACCCAATCTTGTGCATCCAATAACGTCATTTGTCTCATTCGATGGACATTTAGGTCATTTTCGTGCTCCCTAGGCTTATTCTTATCCAATTAGGTTTTTTAACGAAGCTTGTGCATCCAATAGGTGAGTTTGTGTCATTGGATGTACATCTTCGTCATTTTCTTCCTCCCTAGACTTATTCTAGTCCAACTATGGTTTTAAACCAATATTGTGCATCCAATAGGTGTGTTTGTGTCATCGGATGAACATTTAGGTCATTTTCGTCCTCCCTTGGCTTATTCTTGTCCAATTAGGATTTTTAACCAATCTTGTGCATCCAATAAGTTCATTTGTGTCATTGGATGAACATTTAAGTCATTTTCGTCCTCCATAGGTTTATTCAACTCCAATTAGGGGTTTTAACCAATCTTGTGCATCCAATATGTGTGTTTGTGTCATTGGATAAACATTTAGGGCATTTTCGTCTTCCCTTGGCTTATTCTCGTTCAATTAGGGTTTGTAACCAATCTTGTCCATTTAATAGGTGTGTTTGTGTCATTGGGTGAACATTTAGGTATTTTTCGTCCTCTCTTGGCATATTTTTGTCCAATTATGGTTTTTAACCAAACTTGTGCATCCAATAGGTGTGTTTGTGTTATTGGATGAACATCTATGTTATTTTCGTTCTTCCTGGGCTTATTCTTGTCCAATTAGGGTTTTTAACCAATCTTGTGCATCCAATAAGTTCATTTGTGTCATTGGATGAACATTTAGGTCATTTTCGTCCTCCCTAGGTTTATTCTAGTCCAATTAGGGTTTTTAACCAATCTTGTGCAACTAATATGTGTGTTTGTGTCATTGGATAAACATTTGGGTCATTTTCGTCTTCCCTTAGCTTATTCTTGTCCAATTAGGGTTGTGTCATTGGATGAACATTTAGGTAATTTTCGTCCTCCCTTGGCTTATTCTTGTCCAATAAGGATTTTTTAACCAATCTTGTGCATCCAATAGGTGTGTTTGTGTCATTGGATGATCATTTAGGTCATTTTCATCCTCCCTAGGCTTATTCTTGTCCAATTAGGGTTTTCACAAATCTTGTGCATCCAATAGGTGTGTTTGTGTCCTTGGATGAACATTTAGTTCATTTTCGTCCTTCCTTGACTTATTCTTATCCAATTAGGCTTTTTAACCAATCTTGTGCATCCAATAGGTGTGTTTGTGTCATTGGATGAACATCTATGTCATTTTCATCCTCCCTAGACTTATTCTAGTGCAACTATGATTTTAAACCAATCTTGTGCATCCAATAGGTGTGTTAGGGTCATTAGATGAACATTTAGGTAATTTTCATCCTCCCTTGGCTTATTCTTGTCCAATTAGGGTTTTTAACCAATATTGTGCATCCAATAGGTGTGTTTATATCATTGGATGAACATCTAGGTCATTTTCATCCTCCCTAGACTTATTCTAGTGCAACTATGATTTTAAACCAATCTTGTGCATCCAATAGGTGTGTTAGGGTCATTAGATGAACATTTAGGTAATTTTCATCCTCCCTTGGCTTATTCTTGTCCAATTAGGGTTTTTAACCAATATTGTGCATCCAATAGGTGTGTTTATATCATTGGATGAACATCTAGGTCATTTTCATCCTCCCTAGACTTATTCTAGTGCAACTATGATTTTAAACCAATCTTGTGCATCCAATAGGTGTGTTAGGGTCATTAGATGAACATTTAGGTAATTTTCATCCTCCCTTGGCTTATTCTTGTCCAATTAGGGTTTTTAACCAATATTGTGCATCCAATAGGTGTGTTTATATCATTGGATGAACATCTAGGTCATTTTCATCCTCCCTAGACTTATTCTAGTGCAACTATGATTTTAAACCAATCTTGTGCATCCAATAGGTGTGTTAGGGTCATTAGATGAACATTTAGGTAATTTTCATCCTCCCTTGGCTTATTCTTGTCCAATTAGGGTTTTTAACCAATATTGTGCATCCAATAGGTGTGTTTATATCATTGGATGAACATCTAGGTCATTTTCATCCTCCCTAGACTTATTCTAGTGCAACTATGATTTTAAACCAATCTTGTGCATCCAATAGGTGTGTTAGGGTCATTAGATGAACATTTAGGTAATTTTCATCCTCCCTTGGCTTATTCTTGTCCAATTAGGGTTTTTAACCAATATTGTGCATCCAATAGGTGTGTTTATATCATTGGATGAACATCTAGGTCATTTTCATCCTCCCTAGACTTATTCTAGTGCAACTATGATTTTAAACCAATCTTGTGCATCCAATAGGTGTGTTAGGGTCATTAGATGAACATTTAGGTAATTTTCATCCTCCCTTGGCTTATTCTTGTCCAATTAGGGTTTTTAACCAATATTGTGCATCCAATAGGTGTGTTTATATCATTGGATGAACATCTAGGTCATTTTCATCCTCCCTAGACTTATTCTAGTGCAACTATGATTTTAAACCAATCTTGTGCATCCAATAGGTGTGTTAGGGTCATTAGATGAACATTTAGGTAATTTTCATCCTCCCTTGGCTTATTCTTGTCCAATTAGGGTTTTTAACCAATATTGTGCATCCAATAGGTGTGTTTATATCATTGGATGAACATCTAGGTCATTTTCATCCTCCCTAGACTTATTCTAGTGCAACTATGATTTTAAACCAATCTTGTGCATCCAATAGGTGTGTTAGGGTCATTAGATGAACATTTAGGTAATTTTCATCCTCCCTTGGCTTATTCTTGTCCAATTAGGGTTTTTAACCAATATTGTGCATCCAATAGGTGTGTTTATATCATTGGATGAACATCTAGGTCATTTTCATCCTCCCTAGACTTATTCTAGTGCAACTATGATTTTAAACCAATCTTGTGCATCCAATAGGTGTGTTAGGGTCATTAGATGAACATTTAGGTAATTTTCATCCTCCCTTGGCTTATTCTTGTCCAATTAGGGTTTTTAACCAATATTGTGCATCCAATAGGTGTGTTTATATCATTGGATGAACATCTAGGTCATTTTCATCCTCCCTAGACTTATTCTAGTGCAACTATGATTTTAAACCAATCTTGTGCATCCAATAGGTGTGTTAGGGTCATTAGATGAACATTTAGGTAATTTTCATCCTCCCTTGGCTTATTCTTGTCCAATTAGGGTTTTTAACCAATATTGTGCATCCAATAGGTGTGTTTATATCATTGGATGAACATCTAGGTCATTTTCATCCTCCCTAGACTTATTCTAGTGCAACTATGATTTTAAACCAATCTTGTGCATCCAATAGGTGTGTTAGGGTCATTAGATGAACATTTAGGTAATTTTCATCCTCCCTTGGCTTATTCTTGTCCAATTAGGGTTTTTAACCAATATTGTGCATCCAATAGGTGTGTTTATATCATTGGATGAACATCTAGGTCATTTTCATCCTCCCTAGACTTATTCTAGTGCAACTATGATTTTAAACCAATCTTGTGCATCCAATAGGTGTGTTAGGGTCATTAGATGAACATTTAGGTAATTTTCATCCTCCCTTGGCTTATTCTTGTCCAATTAGGGTTTTTAACCAATATTGTGCATCCAATAGGTGTGTTTATATCATTGGATGAACATCTAGGTCATTTTCATCCTCCCTAGACTTATTCTAGTGCAACTATGATTTTAAACCAATCTTGTGCATCCAATAGGTGTGTTAGGGTCATTAGATGAACATTTAGGTAATTTTCATCCTCCCTTGGCTTATTCTTGTCCAATTAGGGTTTTTAACCAATATTGTGCATCCAATAGGTGTGTTTATATCATTGGATGAACATCTAGGTCATTTTCATCCTCCCTAGACTTATTCTAGTGCAACTATGATTTTAAACCAATCTTGTGCATCCAATAGGTGTGTTAGGGTCATTAGATGAACATTTAGGTAATTTTCATCCTCCCTTGGCTTATTCTTGTCCAATTAGGGTTTTTAACCAATATTGTGCATCCAATAGGTGTGTTTATATCATTGGATGAACATCTAGGTCATTTTCATCCTCCCTAGACTTATTCTAGTGCAACTATGATTTTAAACCAATCTTGTGCATCCAATAGGTGTGTTAGGGTCATTAGATGAACATTTAGGTAATTTTCATCCTCCCTTGGCTTATTCTTGTCCAATTAGGGTTTTTAACCAATATTGTGCATCCAATAGGTGTGTTTATATCATTGGATGAACATCTAGGTCATTTTCATCCTCCCTAGACTTATTCTAGTGCAACTATGATTTTAAACCAATCTTGTGCATCCAATAGGTGTGTTAGGGTCATTAGATGAACATTTAGGTAATTTTCATCCTCCCTTGGCTTATTCTTGTCCAATTAGGGTTTTTAACCAATATTGTGCATCCAATAGGTGTGTTTATATCATTGGATGAACATCTAGGTCATTTTCATCCTCCCTAGACTTATTCTAGTGCAACTATGATTTTAAACCAATCTTGTGCATCCAATAGGTGTGTTAGGGTCATTAGATGAACATTTAGGTAATTTTCATCCTCCCTTGGCTTATTCTTGTCCAATTAGGGTTTTTAACCAATATTGTGCATCCAATAGGTGTGTTTATATCATTGGATGAACATCTAGGTCATTTTCATCCTCCCTAGACTTATTCTAGTGCAACTATGATTTTAAACCAATCTTGTGCATCCAATAGGTGTGTTAGGGTCATTAGATGAACATTTAGGTAATTTTCATCCTCCCTTGGCTTATTCTTGTCCAATTAGGGTTTTTAACCAATATTGTGCATCCAATAGGTGTGTTTATATCATTGGATGAACATCTAGGTCATTTTCATCCTCCCTAGACTTATTCTAGTGCAACTATGATTTTAAACCAATCTTGTGCATCCAATAGGTGTGTTAGGGTCATTAGATGAACATTTAGGTAATTTTCATCCTCCCTTGGCTTATTCTTGTCCAATTAGGGTTTTTAACCAATATTGTGCATCCAATAGGTGTGTTTATATCATTGGATGAACATCTAGGTCATTTTCATCCTCCCTAGACTTATTCTAGTGCAACTATGATTTTAAACCAATCTTGTGCATCCAATAGGTGTGTTAGGGTCATTAGATGAACATTTAGGTAATTTTCATCCTCCCTTGGCTTATTCTTGTCCAATTAGGGTTTTTAACCAATATTGTGCATCCAATAGGTGTGTTTATATCATTGGATGAACATCTAGGTCATTTTCATCCTCCCTAGACTTATTCTAGTGCAACTATGATTTTAAACCAATCTTGTGCATCCAATAGGTGTGTTAGGGTCATTAGATGAACATTTAGGTAATTTTCATCCTCCCTTGGCTTATTCTTGTCCAATTAGGGTTTTTAACCAATATTGTGCATCCAATAGGTGTGTTTATATCATTGGATGAACATCTAGGTCATTTTCATCCTCCCTAGACTTATTCTAGTGCAACTATGATTTTAAACCAATCTTGTGCATCCAATAGGTGTGTTAGGGTCATTAGATGAACATTTAGGTAATTTTCATCCTCCCTTGGCTTATTCTTGTCCAATTAGGGTTTTTAACCAATATTGTGCATCCAATAGGTGTGTTTATATCATTGGATGAACATCTAGGTCATTTTCATCCTCCCTAGACTTATTCTAGTGCAACTATGATTTTAAACCAATCTTGTGCATCCAATAGGTGTGTTAGGGTCATTAGATGAACATTTAGGTAATTTTCATCCTCCCTTGGCTTATTCTTGTCCAATTAGGGTTTTTAACCAATATTGTGCATCCAATAGGTGTGTTTATATCATTGGATGAACATCTAGGTCATTTTCATCCTCCCTAGACTTATTCTAGTGCAACTATGATTTTAAACCAATCTTGTGCATCCAATAGGTGTGTTAGGGTCATTAGATGAACATTTAGGTAATTTTCATCCTCCCTTGGCTTATTCTTGTCCAATTAGGGTTTTTAACCAATATTGTGCATCCAATAGGTGTGTTTATATCATTGGATGAACATCTAGGTCATTTTCATCCTCCCTAGACTTATTCTAGTGCAACTATGATTTTAAACCAATCTTGTGCATCCAATAGGTGTGTTAGGGTCATTAGATGAACATTTAGGTAATTTTCATCCTCCCTTGGCTTATTCTTGTCCAATTAGGGTTTTTAACCAATATTGTGCATCCAATAGGTGTGTTTATATCATTGGATGAACATCTAGGTCATTTTCATCCTCCCTAGACTTATTCTAGTGCAACTATGATTTTAAACCAATCTTGTGCATCCAATAGGTGTGTTAGGGTCATTAGATGAACATTTAGGTAATTTTCATCCTCCCTTGGCTTATTCTTGTCCAATTAGGGTTTTTAACCAATATTGTGCATCCAATAGGTGTGTTTATATCATTGGATGAACATCTAGGTCATTTTCATCCTCCCTAGACTTATTCTAGTGCAACTATGATTTTAAACCAATCTTGTGCATCCAATAGGTGTGTTAGGGTCATTAGATGAACATTTAGGTAATTTTCATCCTCCCTTGGCTTATTCTTGTCCAATTAGGGTTTTTAACCAATATTGTGCATCCAATAGGTGTGTTTATATCATTGGATGAACATCTAGGTCATTTTCATCCTCCCTAGACTTATTCTAGTGCAACTATGATTTTAAACCAATCTTGTGCATCCAATAGGTGTGTTAGGGTCATTAGATGAACATTTAGGTAATTTTCATCCTCCCTTGGCTTATTCTTGTCCAATTAGGGTTTTTAACCAATATTGTGCATCCAATAGGTGTGTTTATATCATTGGATGAACATCTAGGTCATTTTCATCCTCCCTAGACTTATTCTAGTGCAACTATGATTTTAAACCAATCTTGTGCATCCAATAGGTGTGTTAGGGTCATTAGATGAACATTTAGGTAATTTTCATCCTCCCTTGGCTTATTCTTGTCCAATTAGGGTTTTTAACCAATATTGTGCATCCAATAGGTGTGTTTATATCATTGGATGAACATCTAGGTCATTTTCATCCTCCCTAGACTTATTCTAGTGCAACTATGATTTTAAACCAATCTTGTGCATCCAATAGGTGTGTTAGGGTCATTAGATGAACATTTAGGTAATTTTCATCCTCCCTTGGCTTATTCTTGTCCAATTAGGGTTTTTAACCAATATTGTGCATCCAATAGGTGTGTTTATATCATTGGATGAACATCTAGGTCATTTTCATCCTCCCTAGACTTATTCTAGTGCAACTATGATTTTAAACCAATCTTGTGCATCCAATAGGTGTGTTAGGGTCATTAGATGAACATTTAGGTAATTTTCATCCTCCCTTGGCTTATTCTTGTCCAATTAGGGTTTTTAACCAATATTGTGCATCCAATAGGTGTGTTTATATCATTGGATGAACATCTAGGTCATTTTCATCCTCCCTAGACTTATTCTAGTGCAACTATGATTTTAAACCAATCTTGTGCATCCAATAGGTGTGTTAGGGTCATTAGATGAACATTTAGGTAATTTTCATCCTCCCTTGGCTTATTCTTGTCCAATTAGGGTTTTTAACCAATATTGTGCATCCAATAGGTGTGTTTATATCATTGGATGAACATCTAGGTCATTTTCATCCTCCCTAGACTTATTCTAGTGCAACTATGATTTTAAACCAATCTTGTGCATCCAATAGGTGTGTTAGGGTCATTAGATGAACATTTAGGTAATTTTCATCCTCCCTTGGCTTATTCTTGTCCAATTAGGGTTTTTAACCAATATTGTGCATCCAATAGGTGTGTTTATATCATTGGATGAACATCTAGGTCATTTTCATCCTCCCTAGACTTATTCTAGTGCAACTATGATTTTAAACCAATCTTGTGCATCCAATAGGTGTGTTAGGGTCATTAGATGAACATTTAGGTAATTTTCATCCTCCCTTGGCTTATTCTTGTCCAATTAGGGTTTTTAACCAATATTGTGCATCCAATAGGTGTGTTTATATCATTGGATGAACATCTAGGTCATTTTCATCCTCCCTAGACTTATTCTAGTGCAACTATGATTTTAAACCAATCTTGTGCATCCAATAGGTGTGTTAGGGTCATTAGATGAACATTTAGGTAATTTTCATCCTCCCTTGGCTTATTCTTGTCCAATTAGGGTTTTTAACCAATATTGTGCATCCAATAGGTGTGTTTATATCATTGGATGAACATCTAGGTCATTTTCATCCTCCCTAGACTTATTCTAGTGCAACTATGATTTTAAACCAATCTTGTGCATCCAATAGGTGTGTTAGGGTCATTAGATGAACATTTAGGTAATTTTCATCCTCCCTTGGCTTATTCTTGTCCAATTAGGGTTTTTAACCAATATTGTGCATCCAATAGGTGTGTTTATATCATTGGATGAACATCTAGGTCATTTTCATCCTCCCTAGACTTATTCTAGTGCAACTATGATTTTAAACCAATCTTGTGCATCCAATAGGTGTGTTAGGGTCATTAGATGAACATTTAGGTAATTTTCATCCTCCCTTGGCTTATTCTTGTCCAATTAGGGTTTTTAACCAATATTGTGCATCCAATAGGTGTGTTTATATCATTGGATGAACATCTAGGTCATTTTCATCCTCCCTAGACTTATTCTAGTGCAACTATGATTTTAAACCAATCTTGTGCATCCAATAGGTGTGTTAGGGTCATTAGATGAACATTTAGGTAATTTTCATCCTCCCTTGGCTTATTCTTGTCCAATTAGGGTTTTTAACCAATATTGTGCATCCAATAGGTGTGTTTATATCATTGGATGAACATCTAGGTCATTTTCATCCTCCCTAGACTTATTCTAGTGCAACTATGATTTTAAACCAATCTTGTGCATCCAATAGGTGTGTTAGGGTCATTAGATGAACATTTAGGTAATTTTCATCCTCCCTTGGCTTATTCTTGTCCAATTAGGGTTTTTAACCAATATTGTGCATCCAATAGGTGTGTTTATATCATTGGATGAACATCTAGGTCATTTTCATCCTCCCTAGACTTATTCTAGTGCAACTATGATTTTAAACCAATCTTGTGCATCCAATAGGTGTGTTAGGGTCATTAGATGAACATTTAGGTAATTTTCATCCTCCCTTGGCTTATTCTTGTCCAATTAGGGTTTTTAACCAATCTTGTGCATCCAATAGGTGTGTTTGTGTCATTGGATAAACATTTAGGTAATTTTCTTCCTCTCTTGGCTTATTTTTGTCCAATTAGGGTTTTTAACCAATTTTGTGCATCCAATAGGTGTGTTTGTCTCATTGGATGAAAATTTATTCGTCCTCCCTAGTTTTATTCTAGTCCAATTAGGGTTTTTAATCAATCTTGTGTATCCAATAGGTGTGTTTGTGTCATTGGATGAACATTTAGGAAATTTTCGTCCTCCCTTGGCTTATTCTTGTCCAATTAGGGTTTTTAACCAATCTTGTGCATCCAATAAGTTCATTTGTGTCATTGGATGAAC